>NC_088921.1:43845000-43885000 GCF_038396675.1 Hydra vulgaris
AAAATAGAGTTTACTGATTAGCAATTGAAAAGTTAAACAACACAATGATTAGACTGCTCCAGGTCTATAGAATTGCAATGAATGAATAATTTGGTTTTTGTTTGTTTTGTTTTTCAAGAAAAAGTTAACAAGCATTTAACAATCTTACTCAATTTTAACTCAACAAAAATAATATATAATTTATCCCGCATGTTGCATCAAAAATTATTTTCATTGGAGATTAATCATAATGTTTATATAAAAAGGCAAATAATGGGGGAGGTATTTGTATTCTTGATTAAGAAGACTATGAAAGAAAAATATTTGAACTTTTAGTAGATAAGAATGCATAAAGCCCTTAAAGTAAGATCCTAATAAAAGTATATGTAGATCTATCAATAATCTAATTGACTATATGGTGTCCCACCTCGTTATTAATAGAAAAACTGATAAAAAGTTAAGAACCACAATAACAGAAGAATTTGGCATGATAATAAATAGTTATTGTTTATTATTATTGTTTATTAAAAACTAATAGTTTATTGTTTATTACTTCAAGTGTAGTTTAGGTAGGATATTTCAAGGGAGGTTTCAGTATTGTCTTTTATATATGACATTAATTAAAGCAATTTTTTCAACCAGGTTCCCATCTTCGTGTTAACCTTTTTTGCAGATTATGGCTAAAAATTTATATTGTGATACTATCATTAAGAAGATTACGACCCAAGGTTTACAAGCTCCTCTTAGCTTTACCCACAGCTTAACTTATATTATGAAGTTTTCCATGGTATGTTGCCTTTATCCCAGCTAATGAACTTTACCTGTCTTTATTACAGCTAGTGAGTTTCAGCTGCCCTAATTAATATAGTTATATTACATGTGATTAACCTTAATAAAGTTATAATACATGTGATTTACCTTGTAGTTATAGGATCAGTTTGTTATACTTTAAGCAATTTAAAGAAAACTTTTTGGGACACTAGCTCTGATTTTTGCTGATTTTTACATATTATTATATGCATTATGTAGATAAATTAAATTTAAAGTTTCAGACTTCCGAGTTGTTTAAAAATTGTGTAATTTCTAAATAACAGTTTAGAAATTACACAACACAGGGCTCAATTTACAAATGGTTTTACTTTAGAGCCTTAAATTTTTTTCTCACTTTCAACAAGTATTTCAACGTTTCTAGAAATATTTTCTTGATAGTTCTCTTAAAAAAAGTGGTTCTTATTAACTTGAATTATATTTGAAAAAAATTACGACCTCAACTTTAGAAAAACCTGAAAATTGCTAAAATATGCCAAATTTTTCTATTCATCTACAAGTCTTTACAGGTAAGTTTTCTGATTAGCTACAACTGCCTGCAATAAATGGACAATATATAAGCAGCTTGTTGCAATTTAGAATTCAAATAAAGCTAAAGTATATTGTCCATTTGCCTAAAAAGTCCAATTTTGGGCCATTTTGAAATGCTTGTATATTTTTCTAATACTTTGTTTTGATCTAAGATTAACAGCATATAAGACTATTAAACCAAGCTATCTAAAAATGCAAACATTATAAACTTGTCATGTTCACAGAGTTATATTAATACAACAGTGTTATTCACAGGGTTATATATTTATAAACTTTTTTACACTTGTGAGAAGTGTTTTAAAAAAATAAGAGTTGAAAAAAGAGTTAAATTTCCTGGTTGGGTATTCAGCTAATGAAATAACTTATAAACAATGGTTGAAAATTGATAACTATCAGTTTTCTAAAGAGCAATGCTCCTTAGAAACGATAGTTAAAAGCCCTGAGTTAGCAAGAATAGCAAAAAGAGTAAGTTCAATAAAGTTAAGTTTACTGTTTCAATAAGAGCAAAAAACTTATATGAACTCACATGTTATAAGAAAAAATTATTTTAGCAAATCCCAGACTTTTTAAAGCAGCTCAAAGAAAACCTGAAAGCAAAAAAATATATTTTAAAATTTTTTATTTGTAATTCAGGATAAAGTTCATCTTATTTTTCTAAAAATATGCCAACTCTTTATCCATTTCTAGGGATAGATTTCCTTTTAAAGACCTTACATTTTATATGAAGGTCTTTAAAAAGAAATCTTTCCCTAGAAAGTTAACTTTATTGTGTTATACCTGACAATCTGCTTTACAATACTGAGGGGGTCTTTAGTTATGTTTTAAAAATCATACCAATTCTGAAAGAAAAATATCTGCGAGCTCAGAAGATCCATTATTTCACTGATGGTGCAAGCAGCCAGTATAAAAATAAATAGGTTAGTTTTTTAATCTACAATATTTAAAAAATTGTAATGAAGTAATTTTAACCAAATCATATTTGACTATTGAAATGGTGTTTTTCAAATTTGAGAAAAAAATGAATCATTGCTGTCTGAATTTTCTTTTTACTTTTATATTACAGGTTTAATTAAAAAAACTTTTGTTTTCATAAAAGACTACAAATTTATAGTTTGATATGAATTGAAATTTTGACACAGTACATAGAGAAAGTGCATGTGATGGAATAGATGGTACTGATAAAGAGTTGTTAATAAACTATTCTCTCAATAGCCAATTGGAAATCAGCCTTTGACACCAAGTTTCTACTGTAGTTTACGGGTAAAAATCATTAATACAATAAAAAATTTAGTTTAACATTTTAGACCACTATTCCTTTAAACATTATCTTTGTTGGTTCAAGTCCATTTTTTTTTGTCTATTTTAGTAGGATATAAAAACCTAATTTTTATTTCTCTGGATTAGTCAGGATTGAAAAGATCTCTAAATTATTTAGGATTTTTAACTCACATTTTTCAGTTTTTCACATTTTTCAAAATTTTTTAGTATAAATTAACAAATCTAGAAGACATTTATTGGTTCGATAATTTTAGAGAATTATGGATAAAAATAACTTTGAGATCCATACTCCATTTTAAATCGTATTGCATTTAAAAAGACTTGACAATAGAGAAGTAATAGAAAATCCTTATCTGTTACCATAAATCTCTGAACTGTTTTCAAAAGTTTTAAATCTAAATTTGGTATCTGAAAAAATTGCTCCAAATATAGTATAGTCAAACGAGTCTCTAAAACATTGTTTACAAGCTTTACCCATGCTTGATCTGGCAATGTTTTCCCATGCTTAATCTGGCAATGCTTCATCCAGGATTGATCTGATAATGTTTATATAAACAGTTAATCAAACTTTTGCAATTGGATGAAAAAAAAACATTTTTGAAACTACTTATTATAAAATAAAAATTATCAAGTATAAAATAAAATTTATCAAGTATAAAATAAACATAAACATTTTATTAAAAAATTTAACTTTAAATATAAAATGTTTTCCTTATTGAGTGATTAAAATGTTTCTTACATTAATTACAACATGAAATATTTCTAAAAAAGTTCAAGCAAACAGTACCAAAAACAGATTAAATATTAAAATGCTGAATATATGGAAATAACAGTTTTTTGTACATAAAATGCATAACATTTCTTAACTAGGCCAGGCATCAGTGTCTCAAATTGTTCCATTTATAATTTCAATGGAAGTGCACCTTACCTACATTTTAAAAAATGTTGGTGGAATTTAATGATTTCTCGAACTCAAATGTAACAAAAACATTTCTACAGTTTTAAATCCAAGATCCAAATTAAAATTTTGGTATATATTAGATTTAAAAATATTTTCTTTCAAAAAAAAAAAAACTTTGATTAAAGAATTTTTAATAATAACTTTTATATAAGGTTTTGAAAATATTATAAAGATTTTGTATTTTAGTAACAAGTAACGTATACATATTAGTAGTTAAAATAATTTTTTTGTAAATAAGAATTTCATACTTATTTACAAAAATATTATTTAAAATTTTATTTAAAATTTTTATTTTAGCTATTGAGGTGAAATGAAATTTTCTGAGCATCTAGGTGCTCATCTAACCCCAGAATGGAGAAGTCAATACGTGCAATATGAGGTATGTTTTAAGTTTTTTAACTTTGCAATATAAATGAAGTTTTAACTAAACAATTAAAACTTACTCCAAATTACAAAGCGTGTATTGTTATTAAATTTTCATCATCTAATAAATCATTAGCTTTGATCAGTTTGTTTTTATCATGAAAGTGTATAAAAAACTGATGGTTTTGCTAATATATTTTTTTGCTTATATGAAAAAAAGTTTATTTTTTCATACTTCGATAATTTTAAAGTATTGACACAATCATGGGTGTGATTTTCCTATTTATAATTTGGGACAATTTATGATACAGTAATTATATAAATTATTTATTTTTTGTAAGTTATTATATTACTTAATGTTCTATAAAATGGGTCTGTTTTTGTGGTTGTTTTGAGTTGGTTTTTAGTTGGCAATTTAAAAAAGATTTTCATAGCTTCAGCTATACCTATTCAGCTATATATATATATTCAGGTTACCTAGTAAATTCAGTTATTAACAGCTGTTACAACTGTGTAACAGCTATCAGTTATAACAGCAGTCAGTTATAACAGTTATAACAGCAGGCATAACATGACACCCTGCTAATTTCTTAATTAAAAAAAAATATTTTGTCTAAAATTTCTTAACTCTTATTTTACATTTCATTTATAATAAATTTTTAGTTATTATAAATGAAATGTAAAATTAATATAAAAGTTTATTATAAATATTTTTATTATATTAATACTATATATATTATTTTAGTTATTTCTAGTTTCTTGATCTAGCCGTACAAGATTAGGCTAGTTTCCTGAGCTGTACATGATTAGACTAGTTTCATGAGCTGTACATGATTAGGCTAGTTTCATGAGCTGTACATGATTAGGCTAGTTTCATGAGCTGTACATGATTAGGCTAGTTTCATGAGCTGTACATGATTAGGCTAGTTTCATGAGCTGTACATGATTAGGCTAGTTTCATGAGCTGTACATGATTAGGCTAGTTTCATGAGCTGTACATGATTAGGCTAGTTTCATGAGCTGTACATGATTAGGCTAGTTTCATGAGCTGTACATGATTAGGCTAGTTTCATGAGCTGTACAAGATTAGGCTAGTTTCATGAGCTGTACATGACAAGAAATTATAATCATAATTACTTTTGTAATTTTTATGAATATGTCAAATGTATTTAATGTAATGTAAGTTGAAATTTATTTTTAAGTTATATATTAATTATATTTGTCCTAGAAAAATAGGAACTTGAGGTTTGAAAATCCCTAATATGCTAATATTTTTTTCATTCATTTTTTAAACCTGCTGATAAAATTTATCTTATGTTGAATTAAATTCTAAAATTATTGATAACATGTAAAATATTGCCTAACCAATGCTTCTTAAGTTGATAAAGAAAAATCTTTTAAAAATGCAATGAAACCATTTTTTATAGTAACAAAGTTGCATATTTAAACTTGCAGAGTGTGCAGAAAATGCAGAGACCCACCAGACCAACCCCACTTAGGTAATAGTCAAAAACAAGTTTTACCTTTTTTGCGGCAAATGTTTGGCTGATACCTAAACCAAGGTTCGCCTGATGACCATCCATGATAAACTTTTTGAAAAGAAATTTAATTTTGAATTGATCTAGCCACTCATTCTTCATAAGAAAAATTTTATGTGGTTTTAAAGCTTGATTTAAAAAATATTGTATTTTAGGTAACCTGGTAATTTTGGATAAAAAAAAAATTAAACCAGCATAAACTATTTTTTTAATTAAGCCGCGATTGTTTTGTACAGATTTATTTGCTTTGAAAATACTGTAGTAACTGGTAACAACGATAACAAACTATGTAATGAAAGTACTAATCTATGTACTGTATTATGCTGCGTGCCAAAATAACTGCAGTACAAAATTAAAGTTAAAATGAAAAAAACCTTTTTATACTACTTGCATTTTAAAGTTATAAATATTTGTTAAGTTCTTTTTTGATAGAAAAAAAAATGTAGTTGTCATTTGGGTAATTCCATGACAAAAGACCCAGAAATTTTAAAAAATCTCACCCTTTATCTCAGATTTTGCTGATCAAAAAAAGATAAAAAATTTTTTTTGCTTTTTTAATAAAGTAAAGATAATTTTGAAAA
The DNA here is from genome assembly GCF_038396675.1 of Hydra vulgaris. Lineage (NCBI taxonomy): Eukaryota > Metazoa > Cnidaria > Hydrozoa > Anthoathecata > Hydridae > Hydra > Hydra vulgaris. Next base: position 43,851,060 of record NC_088921.1, read on the forward strand.
TATTTTAAGGCAACAAACAAGTTAACAGTTCATTCCTACATTGCAAAATGTCAAGCAAGATGTCTAAGGCAACAAACAAGTTAACAGTTCATTCCTACATTGCAAAATGTCAAGCAAGATGTCTAAGGCAACAAACAAGTTAACTGTTCATTCCTACATTGCAAAATGTCAAGCAAGATGTCTAAGGCAACAAAAAGAAAAGTTAGTAAAAGACTGTATTGTCTTTGACTGTATTAGTGATTTTGGTGATTTTAATTTTTCTACATTGCAAAATGTCAAGCAAGATATCTAAGGCAACAAAAGAAAAATTAGGCAAAAGACTGCTTATCGTTTTAGCTGATTTTGCAGAAAACTACACATTTGTGATTCGAGATGAAATATAAAGTTATCATTGGTGCCAAAATCAATGCATGTGTTACCCCATTGCCCTCTATTTGTTTAAAAAAAATGACAAGCTTAAAGAAAAATTGTTTTCCTTTATGTCAGAAGATAATGAGCATGACATTGGTTTTGTGTATAAAGTTCAGACACAAATTGTTAATTATATAAAAGAAAATCATCCTAATATTTTAAAGTAACTGCACAGTATAGAAACTACAAAAACTTTGAAAAAATGTTTTCAGCTAAGTAGAACAATTCCTGGAATTAGGAGCTATCATCTATTTAACCCAGAATTTATAGATACTATAAGTTTTAAATGAACAAGTGAATATTTTAATATAAAAGGCATGTTTTCTTTTTTTAATATTCAAAGTATTTAACCTAATCAGCAAATTAACATCAATACATTGAAAATTAACATTAATGCATTGAAATTTTGTAAATTTCCAGGGCAGACAACTATGTCCATGGCCCAGGCCTCAGTGCTCCGGGCCATGGACCCTCTAATCGACTGCCTTGGAAACAATTTTAACACACATTCATCAGGACTACACAAATGCTGAAAGTTTCAGAGCTCCAGTTTGTCTGGAAGGTAGTAAAAAATATATCACAAGATCCTGGTACAAAAAAGTGGGACACTTGCCCCAGTCCCCCTAATGTCTTGGGTCCCTGAAAACAATTTTAACTTGCACATTTATTGGCACTACAGAAATGGCAAAATTTTCAGAGCTAGTCTAGACAATAGTAAAAAATCTAAAGCAATATTTCGCTATAAAAAAGTGGGAAAAGTTTTTTTTTTTTTTAATTAAAAATATGAAATTCTCAAAACTATGATTTGGAGTTTATTCATTATCTATTCATTTTCTATTCATTATCTAGGATTTACATAAAAAACTGTTGCTAGAATAGCACTTAATGTTGGTGGAATGTCACATAAGTATTTGTAAACATACTAATGTAGTACAAGCCTTCCCAGGAGATGTGTGCGGTTATTCGCCTATGTCTATGCATGAGTATTTTATTTTAGACAAAAGCAAAACTAACAAAATAGGAAATTAAAACCAAGTTAAATAGAAAAATAAAAAATTAATAAATAATTTAAATAATTTGTGTACTGATATTATTTTTGTTTCTTTAGAGTGGTTGTTATTAAGGCCGGCACAAAGAGGGGGGGGGTCAGCAAATTCGACTATTTTAGACAATTCAGACGGCAAATGTAAACATTTTAGACCAGTCAGTTGGCAAATTTCAAGAAACAAGGACCTTGTTTTTTTTTATTCAGTAAAATATTTAATGGCATCTCCCTACATGACACATTCACGCCGGCCCTGGTTGTTATTTTCAGCAATAAAATTTAATAAGGCAAAGCAAAAAAATAAAAACAGCTTTAAGTTAACATGTAATAAGAATGATTTTCCTATATTTTATTTGTTTTTTTTTAAAAGAGGAAAACGAAAAAATAAATTGCTATCTGTTTGTAAAATATATTTGTATAATTTTAATGTAAAAAGTATATATTGTCCCTATATGAATACGTCTATATAATGTCTGCATATATTCAACCCTCGGAATTAGGGTTTGCATTCAGCAATGCCGACCTAACTGCCAACCTTAAATTGTTCATGGTCGGCAAAAAATTGCCGACCTCATTTTTATGTTTTATGGTAAACCCTTTGTATCAAACTTTTTTTGGCAACTTTATGCCGACCTCTAAAAGTTTGAGGTCGGCAATTTATTGTCTAATTTTTCCTAATTCCGACAGTTGATATATTTTTATGTATAACTTTGCTTATTGTATAGTTATGTTTGTTTGTACATTAGTAGATGTGTGTTATTATATTTAGCTTATTTGGATAAGGCTTCAAACACAGATTGTCTGATATTCAAATCCCCTATTCAGTTTTTTGTTGTTTTTAAATACCACTGGTCATATATTTGCCTTGTAACCATTTATCTTTCCTTTTTTGTATATAAAAATTTTTGCTGTTGTATGTTTTTGAATGATACACATCTCTTCACATTCAGATTATACCAATATTAATTAATTGGAATTTTTATACCAATAAAGCCTTTCAGGGTATTTTTTAAGTAAGGCATGCACACATACATACATAGTTTTTAAGCTTCAATTAGGCTGTGCTGTTAAAACAGCCTAATTGAAACCTAAAAAAAAACATAATTTTCACATAGCCCTATTTGTTTCATATTACCTTTCTATTTCTGTAAGTTTTTTATCCCCAATTTTTTAGCACTTTGTAATTTTAGATATCTTTTGCTTTTCATTATTTGACTTGGTGCGCTTAGTTTTACCTGCCCCCTCCATTTTATTCAAGATCATAAGATTGTGTTTTGTATGCCCCAACTTTTTTTCTAAAGGACTTTTTATTTTTTTATTTTTTTTTTTTAAGAATTCGAAACCTCTGTTGTCAGCCTTGTTAGTAAAGGTCTAGATTGGTGAGACCAAAAAAGTCTACTGCACTGGGTGACACCAACTCTAGCAACGCCACTGCATATTTATATAGGAACAATATATACTTGTTACATTAAAATTATACAAATATATTTTACAAACAGATAGCAATTTATATTTTTGCTTTTCCCCTTTAAAAAAAAAACAAATAAAATATAGGAAAATCATTCTTTTTAATGTTGACTTTAAACTTTTTTTTTTTGCTTTGTCTTATCCAATTTTGTTGCTGAAATAACAACCACCCTAAAGAAACAAAAATAAAAACAGTACACAAATTATTTAAATTATCACTTTTATATAAATTTTTTTCTATATAAATTTATTTTATTTTCCTATTTTGTTAGTTTTGTTTTCTTTATAAAACTTGCAAACAGCCGTGACCAAGTTGTCTAAAATAAAATACTTATGCGTGGACATACAATACAAAAAAACTGCATGCATATCCTAGGAAGGCTTGTAGTAAAATATTATATTTTTAATTTCTATTGTTTCAACTAACAAATTATTCTAGAATTTGACTGTATGATTTGTACCCTTGATTCCAATTTAAATATTTATTATCATTCAATAAATATCGGAAGAAAGAACTGTTAAATTTAAATAGCGCAAATGCTGAGGAGGTATTTTCTACATATTATGATACCATTTATATATTTGTTTGAGATCTCCTCATATTCTTCATTGTTTTAAAGATGTCAATTTCTTTTTTTTCATTGTATGCATGATTTTATATTTTTCAAAATTAAATTGCAGTTTCCACAAGGACTTTGGGTCTACAAGTTTAAAAAGAATTTATCTACTTCAATAATGCAATGTCACATGGTTCAAGTTTTAGTTCTAATTTTCTGTGTGACACTATATCATAGACCTGTGAAATCAGTATGAAAGATATCAAAGGATTTACCATTTGTGACACCTGTCATTACTTTTTTTTTTTTGCATTTTATAGTATTTGAATAAATTATTTCAGTTATTATATTAAATTAAACCTGTCAAATATTTTAACATTTTTTTTTTTTTGTATTTTATAGTATTTGAATAAATTTTTTCACTTTATATTAAATTAAATGTGTCTAAATCTTTTAGAAAGTTGTAAAGAAAAAAAATACTAATAAAATTATTGATATTACACATACTAAAAATTAAAAAAATTGTATTTTAAAGATTTTTATAAGATCATATAATCATTTAACTCAGATGTCATTACCATCTGAAGTTGTGTGCTTTATCATGTGAAATTGTGTGCTTTACCATCTGAATTTGTGTTCTTTACCATCTGAAGTTATGTGCTTTACCATCTGAAGTTATGTGCTTTACCATCTGAAGCTGTGTTCTTTACCATCTGAAGTTGTGTGCTTTACCATCTGAAGTTATGTGCTTTACCATCTGAAGCTGTGTTCTTTACCATCTGAAGTTGTGTGCTTTACCATCTGAAGTTGTGTTCTTTAGTACAGAAAACTGTTGCTTTGACATTTACTTGAAGAACAAGCAATCACAAAACCATTAGCAGTTTTAAAATTTTTAAAAAACGCTCAGTAGCTTTCATGAGTTACTTCTTCTAGATTGGAACTAGACTAGATGTTCTAAATTTCAGAATTAGTTTTAGGCTGTTTGAATTGTTTCTAAGTTGTTTCTGCTTTTGTTTTTCAAATAGGGAGTTATGTACTATGCTAAACTTTAATTTAGGATAATTCCCTAGGACTATACTATACTATAGTTCTAGGGAATTATCTTAAATTAAAGTTTTTTTTTCTTGCAGGAAATGAAAAAGTTTATTTACGAAGCAAGCTCTACAGTACCCGCATCAGCTAGTATGAAAATTGTTTTTTTTATTATTAAAAAATATATTTATAATAATTGTCTGCATTTTTTAATTTGTAATTTCATTTCCAGATTTGTCAGATGAAATATGGAAAAGTCATTTTGAAAAATACGATGTTAATTTTTTTGAATTTTGTGACATGGAACTTGCCAAAGTTAACACTTTCTTTGCTGGTAAAAATTTTTCTTGTTTTATTTTAAACTTCATTCAACAAAATTTTAAAAAAAAAAAAATCATTTTTTTTTTTTTTTTTTTTTACATTTTTCATTTAGAAAAGTTGTCAGAGGCAATGCGTAAGTTTACCAATTTACAAATACAAATGGCAAATGCAGGAATTCCAAGTCTTCGTTACGTTGTAAATAGCTCCCTTATTGTGCGTAAAAGAGATGGGTCTGAGGCGCACTTTGGAACTCCAGTTAAACCTAAAACGCAAACTCTTTCAAGTAAAAAACTAAAAGAAATGAAGTTTGTAGTCAGTGAATTCTATCTCAGCTTAGTTCTTATCCAAAACTTTCAGGTAAATGTTCTTACTATTTTAATTTTTATTTCTTATTAAAAAAAAAATATTTAAAACTCAACCTGTTAGTAAAAATTATTTATTTACACTATTTAAACCATTCTTAGAATTTAAAAAATTATTTTTATTAATTCTTAGTTCTCTTAATTTTGAATCTTATTAAACATATTTTTAGACATGTAAAGTTCTTTTTAAGTTAGCCAATAATTTACTTCTGTATTGGTTTTTTCAAGAAACAAACTTTGGTAATATTTAGATAAATGTAACACAGTTTAGAATTATTATAACAGTTTTTACGCTGAATGTCTGAATGAGAGTATTTTTATTGTGAAGGTTCATCGAATCAAATAAAAATTTTGCATGGTTTTTTATAAAGGAGTAAAATGTTTATATGTTTTCATCAAGAAACTTGTTTAAATATTCTGCTTTATATATATATATATATATATATATATATATATATATATATATATATATATATATATATATATATATATATATATATATATATATATATATATATATATATATATATATATATTAATAACTAAATAAAAATTGAATATTAGGGCTCTATCTTAACCATGCCTTAATTTGAAAATATTCAAATTTCCTTTTTTTATGTTTCAGCAACTTAATTTCACTGCATTTCGAAAAATTTTAAAAAAGCATGACAAGGTATTTTTTGGTACAACTCAAAATTCAATTTTATTATTATTTTTTATTATTGTTATCATTATTTCATTTATTTATTATTGCATCACTTTTAATTAATTATTTTAGATCTTTAAAACAAAGAGTGGTGCTGAATACAGAGTAGCAAATATTGAATGTTCTCCTTTCTATACCAACACTCAAATAAATACTCTTATTCTAGATACTGAGGTAAACAGTTTTTATAGATAATGATACTGCAAATTTTTTCTTGATAAAATAAAATCATTTTAAATTAAAGTCAGTCTTAGTAATAAATTACAACTTAATAACATAATTAATAATAATATTTTATAATTGCTCTAATTATTTTAATTGATCTTATTATTTTAGCACTCAATTCAAAAAATAATAATAGAAAAGTATACTATTCAAATAAAAATATTCCAGTACCATTAATTAAAATTTTTGATATTGTTATTTTTTTTAATTTATAAATTAGTTTAATGATCAAAACATTGATGTTGTGTTTTGTTTGGTTGAAGCTTTTTGTGTTGTTTGGTTGAAGCTTTTTATCAATAAATATACGAAGTACAAAGACAATATTAATTTAAAAACCTTATGATTAAGCACATCTAATTGTCTACAGATTATAAAGGAAATGTCTGAAATGTTTGAAAGCAATTTAATAGGAAATTTAAAAAAAAAATTCAGTTTCAAAATGTGTATATCAGTGTATATGTTTTTAAGTTTTTACCATAAAATGTCAGTTTTTAGTTTGTTTTTTTTTTAAATTATTTTAAAGACCCCAAAAAATCTAAAAACTTTTTTTTAAATGTTTTTTTTTTTATTATTTGATAGACTGCCTGCCTAAACCAAACCCTCAGTCGAGCGGCACTCTGTTGCGAGTCATCCTATAAGGTAGTCAATGTAGCAGCATTACCTTGTAGCAGGAGGCTATAAGATAGTTGATGTAGCAACACTCCGTGCATGTTTTACCGTAAAAGAAATAAAAATAAAAACATTCAGAAAATTTAGAATGTTTAAAAACTACAAACAATCGAATAGCTATTTGTTACCACTAACTGTATATTTAAGCCCATTTACTATAGGTGTATATTAGGTGTATATATATCAGGTATGCGGAGTCCCAAAAAGGACTCCGGATTTGAAAGTCACAAAAAGATTACTTTATCCTAGTTTTTGTTATCCAGGAGCTCTAAAAATATAAATAAGTTTATGGACTACTAATAGGATAAAAGTTAAGACTTTTAAGTTAGGAACAATCATTTTTTGAACCCAGAGTCCTTAAGTATAATGGCGGCAAGGACTCCGGGACTCCAGGACTCCGGGCTTAAAAACAATAAGTTTCAAGTCTTTAAATAAGTCTTTTTTTCTTATAGCAGATCATAAGTCAACAAACATGTTTAAAGCTTCTGGACACTATAGACTTGGAAAAAGTAGAGATATAAAGCCGGAGTCCTTTTGGGACTCTGCATCCCTGATATATATATATATATATATATATATATATATATATATATATATATATATATATATATATATATATATATATATATATATATTTATGGTGTCCAATAAAACAACTTTTTTTGAAAATGTCTCCTCTCACCCACTAAATGTGTTCTATATAATAAAATACTGGGCTTAAAATATTTTAAAATATTTTTAAATCAATATTATCAAAAAAAAATTTATTTAAAATTATGTCATCTTGCATTTTAAAGAAGCAAAATTTTAGACTTATCTGCGTATAAAACTATGGTATTTTAATATAATTTTATTTTTTTTTAAGTTTAGTTTTTTAATACAATTTTTTTACTATTTAATAAAAAAAAAAGTGTAAAATAAAGTGTTTTAAAAATTTTATCAGTTTTGTTGTTACAGAGTGTTAACATTTTATTTTTAAAAAAAGTTTTAATTATAGTTAATCCTAAGTAATAAAATTGATTTGATTCAAGTGCAACTTATTTGATGTATCAAGTGTAACTTTGTATGTAGCTGAAATTTAACAAATTTCAGTGTTTTACTACAAAGTTGATTTTAGTCTATACACAACAAAAGTTATTTATAGCTATATGTCAAACATGAAATATATTAAAAATTGATTTAGAACAGAAAAAAAAAAGTAATTGTTTAAATGAAATAATCTGCCTTTTCAAATCATAATATTCATATTAAATATTCATAAAATTTTTTTCATTAAGAAGCTTTTTGTAAGATTATATAAAATGAGAGTTGATGAGAGTTTAAGTTCTGTTATTAAGTGGAAAATGATTAAATGAATATAATCCAAAAATAAAATAATGTAACCTTTATCTACATTGAGAAATACCATATTATAACATTAGGCCTTGGTCTTTCACTAAATAAAAAAAGTGAATTGGTTATGAAATGCAGACACAGAAGCAAGCCTCTTTTAAAATTTTTAATGATATCAATTTTTTTTAATCAAAAACTTAAAAACAAAAAAAATTTCAGACAATTTTTTCTTTATTTTTTTCCTTGTTTTATGTTGTATTAACAATTTATAATAAATAATTAATTTTATTTGATTTTCACAAATAATTGTGTTCAATATGGTTTAATATTAGTTTATGCCAAGAGATTTTTATTATTTTTCCTTTATAGTCGATTGCAATAGATGATTTAGAAGGAGGAAATCGTACTAAAGCAATGAACAGACTTCGAGTTTTACCAATATCTGGAAAGGTTTTTATTTTATTTTTTGTTTTGTAATCTTTAGTAAACTTTTATACATTCAGAAATGACAATGCAAAACTATATTTGACAGTATCTATAGCAGCTTATATCACTTATTTGCATTCAGAAATGACATTACTAATAACATTGTTCGACAGATTGCATACCAGTTTATATTTTTAAGAAGTAATTTACTTTGTTCATGTTAAATCAGTTCCTGCTCCAAACCAGTCCCCTTCCAAATTTTATCAAGGTTTATCTGGTGATTTTTGCAAATAAATAAATAAGGAAATGTGTATGCCGTGCCATAGCCTGTTGTTTGTGTAACCATTTCTAATGAATATTTATTCAGACTTTTAGAATTTTTTTTATTTTTAGTTTATTAACATAGACCAAAATTTGGTTTATGTTAATAAATTAAAAGTTCATTTAGTAAAAAACTTCAATGAAGAATGGTGATGGATTAAAGTCTATGAAATTTTTTAAAAATTAATGATGCTCATAATATGTGAACAACATGTTTATTTATATCATATATTTGGGTGCGAAATCATTATATACATTATATACCAGTACAGCCCTTGGAATTAAGGTCGGCATTCGTCAATATCGATCTAACTGCTGACCTAGAAGTGTTTGAAGTCTGTAAAAAGTTGTCGACCTTTATTTTATTGTAAAACCTTTGTATCAATTTTTTTTATGCTGACCTCTAACAGATTAAGGTCGGCACATTATTGTCGACCTCATTTTTCCTAATTCTGAGGGCTGCCAGTATATTGTGTTGCTATGGTTAAACATTTAATTCAAGTTTTTTGAATTGTTTCTGTTTTGATATTAGTTTTATTTCAGAAGAAATTAATAAAAAAATCAAATGTGTAAATTTTTGTGGCAAACTAGCGAGATGAGCTTGTGGATAGTTTTTCTTTTGCATATGAAAAAGATTTTAGTTTTAAATAAGATTAAAGTTTTCAGGTGTCATTGGTCAAGTGTTGTTGTTGGTTTGTGTCATTAAATGCATATACAACTACATATAAACTGTTATAAAATCTGTGAAGGTTAATTTCTTTTTAAACAAAAATAAGTAAAAAGTAAGGTAAGTAGTAAGGTAAAAAAAGGAGATAGTTACTCTTCTTTGTTACATGGTTGATGTGGTAAAAAAAGCAGGAAGATCATTAATATAGAACAATAAGCTTGTTAAACTTTTTTAATTCATGACCCCATTTACGGTTGGAAGTTTTTTTGCAATCCAAGTTAAATATAAAATAAAATTATTAAATATTTTGTGGTTATTTATTTATTGGGTAATAATATGCATACATATGAAAAAATGCACAGTTATAGAAGGATATACATTAAGTATTTTACATTAAAATCTTGCGACCCCAATATTTTGTTAAGCTCCTATTTAGGGTCGCGACCCATAGTTTAAGAAGCTTTGTGGACCTTTGTAGACATTTTGAGCAGACCACTATAGTTTTGCTCATTGGTTACTTAGTGGACCATTAGTGGCTAAGTAACTAATAAGCAAAACTCCAATGAACCGCTAAATAATGTATGTAAATCGTTATCTTTCTCTATAAACATTAGTCTAATAGTGGTTGCTTGCAGCTTTATTGGAAGTGAAGATATTGAAAAAAAAAAATGCCATATAGGTCCACTGCAAATCCACTTAAACAATGTTTGCTGGAATATTTAGTAGTCCTCATGTTAAGCAATCATTCAGCATGATAAACACCATAGTTAACAAAAAGACAAACTGTCTTGATACTTCAATGTACTCTGCTATAGCTTTAGTTAAGTATCAATTATTAGCAAACTAGACCACACCGCTAGGGTACTTTAAGAGAAAAGATTTATTGCATGACTCAGTTAATAAAAACATCTGTGGTCATTTGGAAACTGAAAGCAAATACTAGATTAAAAAAACGAAATTGAAATGGAAAAGCAGAAAAGTTGATAAACATTTTTTAAATATAAACTCACTGTGGAAAAAAAATCGCCTTGCATTAACGGTGCAAAATAGTTAAAAAATTATTATAAATCGTGCAAAAAAAAAATGCAGAAAAAAAATGCTGATAAAAGTTTATATATAATAAAATAATAAAGAAAGGTTTATATATAATACAATAGAAAATAATAAGAACAAAAAGTGCTGATTTCTAAACCATTGTCTGAGATTTTATGTTTAAAAACTAAATAAGTTATCACACTTTGGAGATTGTTTACAGTAAAAATAAAGTTAATTACTTATCTATGGGCCAGAGTGATCTCCAGAGTTTTTCAAAATTGGAACCACAGATGACATTTTTAAGCAAACAGGAAAACAAGTTCAGTTAACTTTTTAATAATTAAGTAATGAAGAAATTTCTGGAGAACACTTTTTTAAGACTGTAACAGGAATGTTGCCTGGGCCACAAGGTTAAGAGGAGATCACAAACTTTAGAGGAGAAAAAAAATTTAGTAAACTGAGAAAGGACTAGATCAGCATCAGACAATACCTTTATGTATCAATTACCTGAAACAATACATAGGTTTTGCTGTCCTTGTAACAGGATGAAAGTTTTAAGAAAGAAATTATTGTGATTAAAAATAGCAGCTGTACAAGAAAGAGAAAACCAGAGAAAGACACAAAAAATAAGGAAAAGATATAAAACCAATGACAAGGAAAAAGCTTCCTTACAAAATCACATTGCCATCATCATCATCAACATCATCATCCTCATCATCATCATCTTCTCTTTTGACAAATACTACACCATATGAATACTAAAGTTTATAAAATTATGAAAAAATTTTGTATGCCAGCATCTGAATAAATAGCAAACATATGTGTTTATATTCATGATATTTATACATTAAATCGCATCTCGGAAGCTTTTATTCCTTCTCTTCAATTTTAAGTCAAGTCTCATTCTATTCCACATTTTTCACCATTTTGAGCAGTTGCTTTATTACAAATTTATCATTTTTTTCATCTTTTTTACAAGAACATCTCTCTTAAGAACTAATATCCTTTTATTATTGCAAGAAGCCAAAAAAGATCCTGTCTGATGTTAAGCTTTATTATTCTCAGTTTACTAAATCTTGTATCTTATATCAGATGTTAGGTTCTTGAGACTTTTAGTTAGTCTTCAACAGTGTCATTACCTAAAGTAAGTCTAACATTTAATCTTTAATTCATAGGTCTACACTTTTTACTTCTTCTCAAAATAAAGCAGAGTTATTTGCAAAGTAATCTTATTCTAATTTGACTCTTGAATCTAATGGCCATACTCTTCCTGCCAATTTCATCAAATCACTCTGGCTTTCAATGGTAAAATTAATTTTCAATTAAACACTTTTACAATTTGTGCTTCAGACAAGATTTCCATCATAGTCTTAAAAAGACAAGATTTCCATCATAGTCTTAAAAAGACAAGATTTCCATCATAGTCTTAAAAAGACAAGATTTCCATCATAGTCTTAAAAAGACAAGATTTCCATCATAGTCTTAAAAAGACAAGATTTCCATCATAGTCTTAAAAAGACAAGATTTCCATCATAGTCTTAAAAAAGTGTTCTTCAAAAATCTCTTTACCATTTTTGCTAAACTTTTAAAAGTGCTTAATAACTGGTTACGATTTTTCAAAACCCTAGAAAACACTTTGACCTTTCCAGCTATCCTACAGTTAGTCTTCTCTCTGTCATTAGTTTCTTTATATAAAGGTTTTAAGATTATTAAATTATTTCTATCTAACTGCAGTATTAAAGTTATTCTTGAAGACCTGCACTCTTCTTTATTTCAAGTAACTTTAAGGGTACCACAAGGTTCTATCTTTGCTCCTGTATTGTTTCTTATCTATAATATAGATTTGATCATGAAAATTTTACATCTAAAGTGGCTTTATTTGTCAGCAACTTTATACTCTGTAGTTTTATACTCTTGTCTTGACAAAAAATCGTCACTTTTTAGTTGCTTAGAACAAGCAGCCAATTTTTAATCTGATCTCTCTACTGTAACAGCCTCAGGCTTGCTGTAGCTTATGGATTTAAGTTCTAGACTTAACCAAAATTTTTGTCAGACAAAAAAAATCATTTACTGCAAAAAAATATTGCAATAATGTTGGCATTCCTTACTCTCAAACAAAGTCTAAAAGCACATTGTAAATGTAATTAGACCTGTTTTATCTGCCAAGTTTGAGCCACACTCCCATTGTTGTAAGCTTGCATTTCTTTCATTTTTCTACAATTACTATCATGGTCAACTCTCAAATGAGATATTATCTCTATTACAATAAACCAAAACTCATTCTTGCTTGGCTTCTTATTTAACAAGTTGCATCCTTTTACTGTATCTGTCCCTTCATGCTATAAAAACTTTTATTAATCCAGTTTTTTTCCTTACACATCAATAAACCTTATAGCTCTTACCCATCTTCATGTTTTCCTTTTTTATACAACTTTTTAAGTCTTCAGTTAATTGTTTCCTAGTATTTTAACTTATTATCAATTTTAAAGTAACTCATAACTTAAAAGTGGTTGCTTGCAATCTTTTTGGAAATAAATTAATAAGTTTAAAAATATATGCCAGTATTTAATAAATAGTAAGTGTAAGCATAAAAGTATAATATATAAAGTTTTATAAATTTTTTACTAACCCCGGCTATCAACCCGTTGCTAAATCTTATAATTTTGCTGGGGCTGGGTTTGCAAAAAGTTTTAGCTGGAGCCCGGAGAAGCCAATTTTTTTTCAAAAATGCAGGAAATTGCAATTCCAATTATCCAAGGATAGAAATAATGGCACTATAGATCCACTAATTGCGAGTTTGTTTAATACCTAAATAACTAAAACAAATAAAATTAAAAACTTTTTTATTGAATTATTTTTTAATTTAATTATTCCGAATCGAAATGTGAAATTTGCAGTAAAAAATTAAAATCTAACACAACAGATGGTTGGTATAAGTTCTCACCCACACTCCCTTAAAACAGTTTATGGGAGCAATTTATGGCTCTTGACAAATCGATGAATGTGCAAATGTTTCTTAAAAGAACAGAAAAACAAATGCCTTATCTTATTTTGCATATGCAAACGTTGGCGTATGCCTAAAATTTTTAAAAACAAATGCGTTACTTAAGCAATTTTTTTCAGGATAATTATGCGATTGTTTTTTATTTATTATAAAGATTCAATTTTTATTGATTTTACTAAAACTAATCGCCAAATCAATAATTGCATATCAATATAATATAATATATTTCAATATTATTAATACAAGTAATATTGAACAAAATAATTTTCAGACGTATCTTTGTAGCTTTCTTTGAAATGCCTGTTTCTCTGATCTACTTAAATTATAAATAGATAAATTTATATAAAACATCAACAACCATATTACTAGTTACTAAAAAATGCTATTTCAATAATCAATATCGATAATCACATATAAATTTAGTTGCATAATCAATTTACCTCAGAAAAATGTTTAGTTGTTTCCTCTTATCTATATGAATTTTTATTCAACCAAACAAAACTCTGATGAGTTTTGTTTGTTGGTTGATTAATTTAAATGTTGTTGTTTTTTTTTTTTTTGTTTTTTTTTTTTGCACTTAAAGCAATAAATCATATTTCTATATAAGAGTAATTGGAAATTTAAATTGATTTGTCTCATCATTTTAAATTATAACTTTTGCAAATTAATTTTAGCATTTGTGATTTATTGCATTAAATTTTAAAAAATTGTTATTACTTATCTCGTTATTTGTATTATATTAGTTCACTAACTTTTAATTTGCCAATGCGCTAATATTTATGTTTATGTAATATTTATGTTGGTTTTAACTATTCTTTTTTAACTTTTTTTTTTTATTACTATTATTCTGTTTTTATTTTTAACTATTTGTCTTTGTTTTTGACTGTTTTTTTTTAATTATTTTTTACTGTTTTTATTTTTATTTTTGACTGTTTTAATTTTTAACAATTTGTTTTTATTTTTTTTGGTCTAAAAAATTTAGGGTGTGTTGAGCTTTAATTTGCATGTTTGAAATATTTTATATAAAAATTTTTTTAAATTGTTGCAAACATTCCATTTTTAGATATTTTCTATATATTTATATATTCTATTATTAGATATTTTTTCATTGATTTTCATATATTTTGTAAAGAGGACATATTTTACATAATTTACATATTTTACATAAAAAATTTATAAATTATTTTTTTTTACTAGTCATTATTTTTATTTTATTTTAGCAAAGTGAATCAATATCATTTTTTTGGGGTTTTTTCTCCGGATTGTTTTTGGTTTTAATTGCTGTTGTAGCAGTTGCAGGTTTTTTTTTTATTTGTAATTTGTTTAAATTGCAGGGTTTTTTTTATTTGTATTTGCTAAAAGTGTTAACTAGTTAACTTTTGTAATAATAAAAGTGTTGTACACTCAAAAACAGTTAACATTAGAGTGTTGTACACTCAAAAACAGTTAATATTAGAGTGATGTACACTCAAAAAAAGAGGTTTTTAGTCTATTTAAAACAATTTTTAGATTTTTTTGCAAACTGTTCTTTAAAGTTGTTTAAAAAGTATTAGAATGCAGTTATTTTAGCATTTTTAACTGTATTAATTCAAGTACACTGTATTAGTGTACTTGAATTAAGATCAACTTACAAAGGCTTTGGTTGCTTTTTTCTGTAGAATTAAAGTTTATTCACTGATATTTGGCACACCATATTCACTGATATTTGGCACAAATGATTTAAGTTCTCTCAAAACAATAGAATATAGCTTATTTTTAGATCCACAAAACACATTAATGCCAATAAAAAAAGACATCTTTAGCTCTAGAAAAAATCTTTTGATTTTGATTAACTTTAAGGTTAGAATTTTTTACGATCAATTTTGTTTTAGCCTTAGTTTTGTTGAGGCATTATTGATGTGTATTGGTTTTTCAATTATTCTGAAGAAACTTTAAAAAAATTAACAAAAAAAAAGTTGGCAAAAAATGCATTTTGATATTGAACTACAGTTGTTTTTAAATTAAATTAGAATCACTTGATTTAAGAAAAAAACAGTATGTGTGTGATGTGAGTTAAAACTTTACAAAGTTGTCACAAAATATTATGCAATATTTTGTAAATTTATAAATTTGTTACTTGTTATTTTCATTACATAGTATTTATGTCATTGACATTGTTATTTTCATTACATAATAGTTATTTTGCCAAATTAAACAATATTTTGTAAACATTTTTTATTATTGTAATAAAATAGTGATTATCTCATCAATAAAATAGTGATTATCTCATCAATAAAATAAGTAATAAAATGACAAATGTGTCAGTATGATGACAAAATAATATCCAAAACATTTTACCTTGTTAAGTTATATGACTAAATATAATTATATTTAGTTATGATCTACTTTCACACACATTTTTGATAGATACTTAGTAGAGAATTGACAAAAGTTTGTAGATAATTAGCCATTTAAAATGTCTATTAAAACTAATAGCTATTTGTTCAAGCAGTATCTTCCTTATTAATATAACTTTATTTTTATCTTGGACATATTGTTAGTATTCAAGTGTACTTTACTCATTAGGGACATTGTATTTAAGATTTCTTATAGCAACCTTGTGATGGGATAGGAGGTACAAAGTTAAATCTTCTGATGTCATATAAATTTAACTTTTGCTAGTGTTAAAATGTTTAACACTAGCAAGCTTACAAAGAAATATGGGCAATCATATTTTATCTCCACAAGCAATGTACAAATATTGCAATCAAAATATTTAAGGTGTACATTTTATTTATATGTCATCAGAAGATTTAACTTTGGTGAGAAACACTCTTAAGGAATGATTAGATACTGCAAACACCATACCTGGAACTCATAGTTACTATCAGTTTGCTCTACAAAGTGATTGGGGCCCAGGTTTGCAAAAAGTTTTATTAAAAATAAGACTTTTTGCAAACCTTGCCCTTGCAAAATTATAAGCAGGAGTTGATAGCCGGGGCTAGAAAAAAGTTTATAATTCTTAATTTATTATAATTTTATACTTATATTTACTATTTATTAAATACTGACATATATTTATATATTTTTAAAATCTAATTTACTTCTAACAAGATTGCAAGCAACCACTATTAAGTTATGAGTTACTTTAAAATTGATAAGTTAAAATGCTAGGAAATTAATAACTGATTACTTAAAAAGTTGTAGGTTGTATAAAAAAGGAAAGCATGAAGATGGGTAAGAGTTAAGGTTTTTTTTGATGTGCAAGGAAAAAAACTGGATTAATAAAAGTTTTTATAGCATGAAGGGACAGATGCTGTAAAAGGTTGCAACTTGTTGAATAAGAAGCCAAGCAAGAATAAGTTTTGGTTTATCTTAATAGAGATAATAGCTCATTTGAGGATCGGCCATTATTACAGAAACAGCATAAAAGAGGAAGGCTAAAGCTTGATGTTGATGATGATGATGATGATTATGATGATGCTCATGTTAATGAGCATCATCATAATCATCATGTTTATATATGCATATATATGCAAAAAATGATGTTTATATATGCATATATATGCAAAAAATGAGTTTTGAATATAAAAATACACTTTATGATGTATAAGTGTTTATGCAGCCCCGGTCACAAACCCCAGCTATATTTTATCAAACCCAGCCCTAGTCAAATATTAACCCTGGTCGCTTACTAGTTTGCACCACTTGGTCATCAAAAGGTAAAAAAGTAAAACATGATTATTATTTATAAACTTAAATGGATTTTTCTTAAATAGATTTAAGGTTGCACCTCTTTATCGAGCTCGATAAAGAGGTGCAACCTTAGCAGATGCTAATTTTGCAATGGATTTGATATACAATTTTCAAGAAAAATCAGAACTAAGAGTTAATCCTAGAAGATGAAGGGTAGATGACTCATCGAGTACATTGCCTTTCATAAATAAATAAAGATCTAAATTATTGCGATAACGATTGACTGAAAAAAATTGAGTTTTATCTGAATTAAAGTTCACCAGCCACTATGAGCCCCATTCTGTAGCAGAAATGAGATCCTTTTCAAGCTCAAATGCCCCTCCAAGCAATCAGAGAGTGTTGGCTTATTATGACAAGAATAAATTGTAGTATGATCATCAAACAATACCACCTTAGATTTGAGAATATCTGGAAGATCTTTAATGTAAATTAAAAAGAGTAAAGGGCCAAGGATTAAACCTTGAGGAACCCCTAAACTTACATGATATGAAGAAGAGTGCTGTCCATTGAGGACAACTTTTATACTACGATTGGAAAGGAAGGATTCAATAATATTAAAGATGTTACCAGATACACCGTAAGAAGAGCGCTTATGGAGAAGACCAGCATGCCAAACTTTATCAAAAGCTTTAAAATGTCAAAAGCGACGGCCTTAACCTCTCCACTTTTATCTAATGCACGATAAAACCTATCGGTTATTACTGATAGCAAATCAGCTGTAGAACGTGAAGATCAAAATCTGTATTGATGATTAGAAAGTAAGTTATTCGATTCAAGATAAGAGATTAAGCGTTTGTTAAATAGTTAACTAAAAAATTATCAAATATTAAGCACTTAAATAGTTTTGAAAGAATAGACGACAGCTCCAGAGAACACTTCTGCAAGACTATAATAGGTATGTTGTCCGGTCCTCAAGCTGTAGAAGAGTCTAAGCAGGAAATTACTTATGATACAGAAGCTGTAGTGATACGAATGTCAAGCAATGCAACAACCAGTGGAATCAAGAGAATATATTGATGAAAAGTCCTTAGCAAACAATTCAGCCTTGTCTTTAGGTGAGGTGACAAAGTCTGAACCATACAAGAGAGGTGGAATAACAGATTTGCCCTAATTATTGATGCTATTAAAGATTCTCCAGAAGTCACGAGAGCCTAATTTTTGTGAAGAAATACGAGATTTCATGACCTGAGAATAGCGGGCTTTGGGGTTAGACAAAACCTTTTTACAAAGGTTCCACAAAAAAACCTACAAACCATGATCAGAAGCACCTAAGGGTGAATGTGGAGAAACTGAGCACTGGCTAGGATCAAAAATAAGATATAAGTCGAGTAGAGAAGGTAAATGATTTGGGTTGTCTTAAAAGCAAGTTGGAAAGTTGACTATTTGAGTTGTGGGCTTTAATGCCTGCAGAGTCACTGACACTATAGCCAAGCCATTTAGTGTGATGAGCATCAAAGTTGCCAACAACAACAATATTGGCTGATGGATAAAGAGAGACGGCTTGGTCAAATTGATTAGAAATAACATCAAAAAGAGTGCAGTCTTGAGATAAAGGAGAGCGATATAGAACAAAAAGAAAGGCGACTGAGTGAAGTGCTGCCAAATGAAAGCACATAAAAGAATAGTCTGTGGATTCAAACCTAGTTTCTTGACAAATCGGTGAATTCTTACGAATGTAAATATCCAGGCGAAGCTTGTGACTAGTGGAGTCTTTACGAATTAAAGGATGATAACACTAAGATCAACACTAAGATCAACACTAAGATCACAAGATGAGACAGCTGAATTCAAATTAGTTTCACAAACAGCAAGTAAGTTTGGTGAACTTTGCAAGAGATAAGACTCAACAGAGGAAAAATTACTTCAAAGTCCATGAATATTAGTGAATGATAGGTTTAGAGAACTTAGTGATGACGATGGTTTTTTGTGTTTATATTGTTTATATAGTTATATTGTTATATATAGTTATATTTATAGTTTTTGGTACTTTATTCATTTTTAAATTTAATAAAGAATTCGACTCAAAGCATAGATCTTACTCAGTACACTGTTTAATAGTCCAAGCAATTGCCTCATTGCTATTAATAAACCCTAAGCTGTACATAAGGCTCCAAATGTGGCCTTGACTATGCACACCAAAAGTACAAACAGGTACTCCGTCCATGCGCAACATGGCAATTTTCTCACACTATTAAAAAGTAATAAATAAGTTGAGAAAATATATAGCATATATTTTAGAAACTATTTTTACATTAAAATTTTAATATTAAAATTTGCATTTATTTAAAATGTTTGTTTACATAAAGAAGTAGTCAGTTAGTTTTACTTGGGAGTTAATTAGTTGGTTGGTTTTACCAAATTTTTGGTATTGTGTTCAAGTTTATTTTTCTTTGGAAATCCAAAAAGTTAACAGATACATTTCATAAGTCATTTGCACAATTGATATTAAAATAATTTTATATATATATAAATATATATATATATATATATATATATATATATATATATATATATATATATATATATATATATATATATATATATATATATATACACAGCGTGGAAAATAACGGGCGGTTAACTGTCATTGCCCGTTGACCGCCCGATATGACTGAAATTGCTATTTTGACCTCTCAAAACGAATTCTTCCCGGTCAAGGTTGACCGGTTGAAAAAAAAAAGAGTTATATAACGTTTGGCAAATTATCAGGATGCCTTTGAAAATGCATATACCAAAATTTCATAAAATGTGAATCTTTGAAAAAAGCTTCTAAATAATTTTATCGTTTGTTTTTACTTTAAATCGCTTCGTTAGTGAGTATTATAAATGACGTAAACTATTAATTTTTTTTGCTTTACTTATCAAGACTAGTTTCATTTTACTGGTGGTGAAATCCATAACTGCTTTTTTCATAAATGATTGAAGTTCTTATTTTATTATTGTTTTAATAATAATATAAAATTAACTAAGAACATTTTTTTATTCCTACATTTTATTTATATTTTCTTTATATCATTTTCTTTATTTTTCTTTTTTTTACCTTTTGCTGCCAATTACAATGAAAAAATATCTTAATTTTTTATTTTTTGGTTTAATTTATCCATAGTCAACAAAGCTTACAAATTATCGACTAAGGGCCGCACACCAAGCCCTTCTGTGATGAAAATAAATTTTTTAGATTTCAATTAGTTAAGACTCCGGAAAAAAGAAAGTTTGTATTTGAAATTGTCGAGGTTCTTATATTCTCTATTTTAAAGACTCTTTGTTCGGTTGACGCTGAGTGACTGAGAAGTTAACTTTAATATTTAGATAAATTTAAAATTACCAAATGCGCGTTTGCTTTTTTTTTCTACTATTAAAATCTTAAAAATATATACATTGTAGTATAAAGTTTCGTTTTAAGTAACATAAATAATTTTGATAGTATTTCATAAAACGATTGTCATGATTTTATTCAATATTAGTTCAGCATCTGCTGGCAAGAGGCATTAACATTATTATCAACTAAATAACATTAACAGTTTATAAAATGATTTTAAATAAAAATGAATGAAAGATATAAAATGATACAAATGAGATATAAAATGTGCAATCATTTTTCTATTTCAACGTTGGTAACGACTGAAGTTCTTATTTAACCATTATTTAAAATTAATGTATGTAACTAAGAACATTTTCTCCTTTTTTTCATTCATTTTTCTCGTAACCTTTTCCCGCAATTTCTGAATTCATAGCAATGAATGAGTTATTTTTAAATAAGTTTCAAATTAACAATTGCGAATTTGAACATTTTTTATATTATTAAATTGTAAGAGAATCGTCAAACATCAGCACTTCAAAATGGAGACGACTAAAAAGAGACAAACAACACTTTCATTTTTAACACAAGCAAAATCGGAATTAAAACCACCTGTTGAAAAGAAGAAAAAACTCAATAGTAGAAAATTTTAGCTAACAACAGCTCAAAAATGGGTAAACACTACTTTTGCGAAATATATTGCAAATGAATGGCTAGAGATATTATATAATGGAAATTATGTTACAACATTAAAATGCACTGTATGTCGTCAGTATACTAAACAAATTGGTATTTATAAAGGATATACGCTAGAATGGGGAAGCGATGAAGGTAGTTGTAGGATACAGCACAGTGCCACAGTTGATCATGCAAATGGTTTGCCACATCAAAGAGCCTACGAGTTAGCAATGAAAAGTAAAGGAATGGTGTAAGCGAATAAAATGATAAATTAAACAACCTGCAGAAAGAAATGCGGCAAACTGATATTTTATCAGACCTTAAAACCATGACCACGAAAGATCTAAATTTAGCAAGAAAAAAATTTGAGGTGGCATACTTTATTGCCAAAGAAGAGCTTCTGCTTAGCGTATACCCTAAAATACTACGTTTGGAAGAAAATCATGGTGTAGAGTTTGGCCAAGCATATAGAAATAAAATAACTTGTGGAACTTTTATTGATTACATTGGATTGAGTTTGTCAAATATTCTCAGAAATAAATTAAAAACACAAAATTACTTCAGTATTTTAATTGATGCATCAACAGATGTATCTGTAATTGAAAAAGAAGCTATATTTATTATCAGTTTTGATCCTACTCCAATAGGAAAGACCGAGATATGCGTTGAGTGTTCTTTTCTTTCTATTTCTGATCTTGAATATGGTAATCAGAAGGAGTTTTCAATAAAATTAGTCAATCCCTTGAATCAGAAGGTATCGAAAATTTTAAAACTAAATTAGTTGGTTTTGGTGCTGATGGCGCAGCTGTAAATAGAGGAAATAGAACAAGTGTAAATGTATTACTTCAGAAAGAAATTCCATTGGTAACTTTTGGTTGGTGTGTTGCACATTGCCTTGAGTTAGCGTTAAAAGATAAATTTGCACAAATAAAAGCGTTTAATGATGTCAATAACATCATTTTGAAAATGTATAACATTTATAAAAAAATCCCCAAAAAAGTTACGGACAGTTAGGAAAGCTTTTTGCTATCCTTGAAGAGGGTAATTCATTTGACATTGCAGGTATTCGCCCCAAAAAAGCATCAGGTATATTGGATTTTTTTTTCAATTTTATCTTTAAAAAATACTTTATAAAATAATATACTTTATTAGATGCTGGTTTTTTATACAACCAAAGTTCTTTAAACAGAACAGTATTTTGAGCAATAAAAACTTTTTATAAAATAAAATACTTGTGCAATAATAAATTGGAACATGATGGATTGCACATAAAGTTCAAGCACTTGAGATGATCTTAGACAAATATGGAGTATATATGAAACATCTCGAAAACATGACTGCAGATTTCAGTTTTACTCAAGCAGAAAGAGCAAAGTTTAAAGGGTATCATCAGCAGTGGAATCATTGACAAATACCGCTTTATATAGCATTACTCATAGAAGTTTTATCGCCAGCAAAGTTGTTATCTTTATCTTTTCAAAGCAACGAAATTGATTCTGTAACATCACCTGGATTTATTGAAGAAAAAGAATTTAATGATTTACCAACAGTCAAACGTTTCCTTGCAAAAGTAAAAAACAACACTGGAAAGTATTCATTCCAGGATGTTGAGCTTCATGACTTTGCAAACGCATTAACTTTAGTTAAGAATTCGAAATCAATGATTGTAGCGTTAACTGCCGAATCCATAGAAGAGCGTTTGGAAACACAAAATACAGTTCCTGATATGTATGGAATGTTAATCCTAAACACTGGTAGCTGGTTTCAAAATAACACCAATAATTCATTTGCTGATGATAACATCGAAAAATTGTATGACTTTTATAATATGTCGTTATGTTATGCTGGCTTCACTGGGAGTGTAAATAATATGTTAGATGCTTCGCATAACTTAGTTGGTTACACTGTTAAATATTTGGCACCAGATAAAACTGAGTACCGTAAAGTATGGTATCAAATTTTTTCGAGTTCTATGAAAAAAGATTGGAGTCTAGTTCTACTTCTTGTTGAATTGTTGTTTGTATTGCCCCTTTCGAATGGAAAGGTTGAGCGTCTTTTTTCTCTTATGAATAGAATTAAAACTGACACAAGAAATCGCTTAACTGAAAAACGGCTCAATAATTTAATTCGGGTGTGCACTGATGAAACAAATAGTGAAGAATTTGATGTGAATCCTGCCATTGAATTATGGGACGAAAGTATGTTGTGAAGGCCTACACAAGAAAATCGAAAAATTTATTCAAAAAAAAGAAAGGAAAAAAAAACAACTATAAAAACATTAATTGATTTAGAATCATCATCAAACGAGTCTTTAGATTTAAAATCATCTTTCGATGAAACTTTGGATAATGAATGATGAAACGTATGTTTAAAAAAACAGATGAAACGTATCTTTAAAAAAACATTTTTAAGTTACATAAAACTTTGTTTTTTGTAACTTAGGCAATTATTATAGTGGTATTACATAAAACGATACTTGATTAAGTATTCAGTTTAAATTTTTTTGATGTAACATAAAAATGTGTATTTTTTATTATTTTAAAATAGAATACAAATAAAAAAGGAATACGAGTTCGTTCATTTTAAAGTATCAAGTCATTGTTTTATTTACAAAGTTTCGTCATACAGAATAATTGCTACAATAAGAATTTAAACCAAAAAAAAAATTAAAATTTTGACCGCCCAAAAAAAACAACTGACCATCAATTTTATGTATTAGTCAGTCAGTTTGACCGCCTTTGATTTCTTATTTTCCACGCTGTATATATATATATATATATATATATATATATATATATATATATATATATATATATATATATATAATCATATAAAAAAATGTAAGTTAGTATATGTCATATAAAAGTATTAGTAATTACCGTAACTGGAGTGAGCCAGTGAGTTTAACAGGCTATGACTGTTAATTTGCTTGATTGCTGCTCATCTAGCAATCAAGCGTTAACTAATTTGCTTGGCAAGCTATTCTATTAATTGGCTGACATGTTAAGTAAAATGTTTTCATGACATGTGCTTAACAATTTCTTTGACATATTTAAGTGTTGACCTCTCAAATTCAAAAAGTTGAATCATGTCTCCTCTTTGTCTCCTATTTGTCAAGGTAGTCAAGTCAAAAAGAGCTTTTAGACGATTATCTTAGTTGATTTTCTTGAGTGATGGAATTGAGTTGCACGATGTTAAACTCTTAATCTAATAAATCAATTTCACCTATTTTTTTTTTTACTTTCAATTTGGTGATCAAACTAGTACAGCAAACTCTAGCAATGGTTGTACAGCAACTGTTACAGCAAACTATAATAGTGGTCACACAAATGAAACATAAAGTAATCCTGGCACCTAGTTTTGGCTAATTATCCTGTTTAAGAAAATCTAAATTCATTTTTTAATTGATTTTGTCTACTCTCTTGATTACAGGTCCTACCACATTGAGTAACAGTAGATTGCCTTCCTGAGAACTTAAAATTTATAGCTGAATGTGCTACTAGCCTGAATAACAGTGGATTACCTCTTGTTATGAATTTATTAACCTTATTAACATAGTACAGAACAGAAGTTTATATGTGTTTTTTTTTCTCGTGTCTGAAAAAAATAGTAAGTTAGTATGTCTGAAAAAAATGTGTAAGTTAGTATGTCATGAAAAAACAAGTAGATAAAATGTTGTTATTGCAAAACATTATCTTACAATTAAATTTAGAGTTAAAAAAGTTGTTTAAAATGTCATCAAATAAATTTTTAATTAGCAGTAATAAGAATTAAAACAAAACAAAAACATGTAAAAAAAATATAGGTATAATAAATATTCATGTATGTAAATGATAATGTATGTTATTAGGGGTGGGAGTTAAGGTTAGTTTTAGTCTAACTAATATTAGTTGACTAACAATTTAGTCTAACTAAAATTACCCGACTAACTTTTTAGTTAACTAAAATTATCCGACTAACTTTTTAGTTCAAAAATAATTCTAGTCAAATAAAGCTGTTATTAAAATAAATTGTTTTAAACTAAGTATGAATATTTGTATTTTTCCCCAGCTCGGAGATAAATGCCCATGAGGTTGTTGCAAATGCCTAAAAATATCCAATCGGCGCAGAATGTAAAAAAGACGCTAATTAGACAATTAAATTAAATTTGGTACGTTTATTTACCGTCTAATTTATTTATTTTTATTAAGTGCCGCATTCTATAGGTAGTGTGCAATAATAATCGCACATCATAAGTACTCTCCCCTGGCTTATTGCAAGGGTGGAGTAGACCTCCAATTTTCACCAAAAATCTCTTCGATTTCAATATTGCTTTCCACCCAATCCACGCTTTTTCTCCCCAAACACTGACTCCTCAACAAGTTATAACTACCTCAAAATCCAAAAATACACATAAAAAAAAAAGGAATAATAACCAAAAAAATAAAGCAAAATATAGTATAGTAAAAAATACTCTAAAATATGAAATACAGAAACAATGCAGTAGAAATATTTGGCATTCTACTACTTTTTACTAGTTTTTACTTACTACTTTTTCTGTACACTTAAAAATAATAAATGAGTAATCAATAAGTCCTATCCCTCTTTTAACTCTCCCTCAATCTATTGAAATCTTAACATAATCACCACAATAATTACAATACACAATCTATGAATATTTATTGTTGTATATTCTCCCCCCTGACTATTATAACCACAACACACTACAATAGGGAAGGCATAGCCATACCAAACAATGAATATGTGCAACTAAAAAAGCTAATTTTACCAATGAAGGTTTTTTTTAGATGCCAAATATCAGTTTTGAATTTCAGCACCCTTTTCCACCACCTCGTTGTTACAACCCTGTAGGCAGGCAAGAGTATTACCATAAACCCAGAATGGAGTCATTTATAGGCTATTATGTGAACATTTTTATTGCTTTGAGAGTAGAGTTGTTTGTTGGTTGGCAAGACTTGCAAAATTTACAAAGAATGCTTGGTATTTGCATTTAAGAATGCAATTTCCGCAATTTAAATCCCTGAATAGTGTTTACAAGATAAAAAGTATTGAATAATACCTGTTGAATAATGAAAATATTTTATTAAATAGCTGCAGTTGCTTTTTAAACCAGAAAATTGTTTACTACATTTTAATTACTTGAAAAATGCACTGCGTAATCTATCATTTTTAAGTACTTGTTTGTCATAAGTTTTATAAATTATTTATAAATTCGTTAATGTCAAAAATTACTGTTTATTATTTGGAATAAATATCTATAAAAAAGGATTTTTTTTTTAAATTGAAACTATTATTTTCAATACCACACCTCTATGAGAAAGTTTAACAACAATATCACGTTAGTTTCTGTTAAAATATGATAGTGTTAATGTTTTTATCAAAGTCGTTTTCACTTAAATGATCACAACTTTTAGTCCCAATCGAATAACTGTTTTCGGTATATTTTACTTTTCTTTTAAATACTCGGACTATTCTGGCCATTTTTTACACAAATTATGTCATTTTTAATGTATTAAGAACCAGTAAACAAATAAATAACAAAGGATGCGTTTTACGAACTTTGAAAATAGTTGATGAACAAAGTTCTAAAATACATAAAAACGCAATATCTCTTATGCGCACGCACAAAACTCTACAAAGCTGCTGTAAAAGATCAAATGGTAAATTAAGAAAACCCACGTAATTTCTGTTATTTCTGATGGAAGGCTCTTTTACTTGTAGCCTATTAAAGCGATCCTTATTGTTTTAACGCTCGCGTCATTATGTATATATGGCTACCGCATACCGAAAAGAATCTGGCAACCCTGGCCATGTGGTGGACAAAAGTTAAAAAAAAAAATCAAACATGAAATTTAATCACACCATTTTGTATCTTAAAAATGTAGCTTTTTTAAAATGTATATATATTTTTATAATTATTATGGGTTTGCATTTTAAGCTGTTGATTTAAATCAAGTTGTTTTTTTTTAAAAATTCAAGATTATTTTTTGTGTTACAAAGAAGCATAAAGTAGTTAATGATTTTAAAACCTCTCCTTTTATTGCATAGTTAAATTAAAACATACATTATCTTTCAAATGAGTTATTGCAACACAATTTCAAATGTAGGATGAAGTAGTGTTGCAATAACAAATAAATTGATTTCAAATGATGATATATTTAAAGTACTTTTTTTAGTTAAAATTTCCCTTATTTAGTTGAATACTTTTGCGGTCCATGGTGGTTCAATAATTTGAGTCTTAAAATATTTTGTTCTATATGTAGAATAATAAAAAAAAATAAGTTTGATTTATAATCTGCCGATGTCCTCCTGTTGTTTAATAATCATTTTCACATGTTTCATGCAGGGGGGCTAACATTTTAATTTTTTTTTCCCAAGATCCGATCATCTTGTTTTTTTGCAAAACATCTTTTTTTTGACATCAAAGTGAACATATAAATATTTGTAGTTTGCTCTATGTCAAGAAGTTACCTAGTTGATTTTTAATGACGTATTGTTTCTTCATTTTAGCGACATTTTTTCCTTTCGTCTACGTACATAGTTTATTATGTAGCAATGACCAAATTATTACTCAAACAGCAAGAAAATTGTGTGTTTACGCATTTTTTTACGTTAAAATAGTTAGCTTTTAAATTTAAAACGAATAAATTAAAAAAACTAAAAGAAAAATTATTTTTTTTTGGATATTATATAAAGATGCAGTGGCATAGTGAGGATTTTTGCGCACAGAATAAAAATAAATAAAAAAATTTTTTACAATAAATTTAAAAAAATATTTCTATGTAAAATAGTTTTTTTTTGGCTTTTCTTGTTTCTTTATAACACATAAGAGTTATATCAATAAAATGAGTTAAAAAATAATTATTACAAGAAAAAACTTCCGTATAACATTTAATAAGTTTAAACTAAATTAAAAAATTCCAAATTTTTGTACAAAACATCAACATTTGAAAATATTCAGTTTTCATTCTGTTTCGCGTTGCATACAAATTATTTACGGCGTCAGAAAAAAGGCGCTTACTTGTTGCACTGGTAGCAGGTGTACATAAAATCATTGTTGAAATACAATGCAATATTGGAAACACATGTTGATTTTGATGCCAAAAGTGTAAAACATTTTGATCATGTACTGACAATTTTATATAACCACTAATTTCTTTTTTAAATCTAAACTTATTGTTTTGTCACTATCATTTCCTGAATCATCATCTTCATCGTCAAATGATAACTTAAATTTTTTTGATTTGATTGTCACCTTTTTAATTGGAATTATTTCACAAACTTTTTTTCTCAGGTAAAAATCCGACAAAAATTCCTTCAAGCATTTAAAAAAAAAATTTTCTTATACTTTTCAAAGAATTCCATCCAAAAAAGTGGCACACTATAAAAGCGAATTGTTCTCTAAATCATATGAGTCTTGGGAAGTTTTTAAAGATTCTAATAAATGCAATTTTAAAAGCATAATTAAAGGAGGGGTTTCACTTTTTTTCTTATTTAGTTGCTTCTCAAGGTACTTTATACTTGGAATAATTAAAGAACATATTGCATAAGTATCGCCTGAAAGTAAAACACTTACTTGATTAAAGCTTGCTAATGCTTTTAAGTTAACTATTTCATCTTCATCGAGCAAATTTTTTCTCATATCATTGTATTGTTGTTTAGAATTAAAGATATCTTTTATGTAGGAGTGAGGTTTAAGCATTCTTTCTGCCATGAGAAACGTGGAGTGAAGTGCGTGATTTCTTTAAACGCCTTGTCGCATTTGATTTTCTTCTAATAAATAATTAAGTTGAGATAAATGATTGAAAGATGTAACAATTTTTTTGCACTTAGTTAATGTTTTTGCAATAAAAAAGAATTTAGATGAACTATCATTTTCACCTTCTTCAACTAAATCTATGGCATTTTTTACTATTAATTGCAAAACATGCCCCATGCATCTTATTGGTTGAATGTTTAAACTAACTTTTAAAGAATTTAAACAGTTGCGTATGTTACTGGTGTTATCAGATACTACACTCATTATTTTATCTTCTACTTTTAATTTTTCTAAAATTTTCAGTTAAGCGTCTTTTAAATTATCTGCTTCATGTCGCTCATTAAGGTATGCAAATCCCAAACGAAAACTGATGAAAGTGGTTTTGTCAGAAATGAAATGTGCAGTTGCAGATATGTAACTATAGTTTTGACAGGACGTCCACCATCAGTAGTAATAGATAAAACTTTAATTGAACATAATTTAGACTTCAAAAGATCAACTTTTTATCGATATAAATCTGTTAAAAGTGATCTTAACTTTTTTCAGCAAGGCACTTAGTACTTTGGATTTAATCAAAGAACAAATTCTTTAAAAATTACTTTCTACCAACATAAATGGAAGACAACAGGCAATAATGAATATCAAAAGACTTCTATCAATCTTATCGCTATTTTCTTTTGACAAACTACTCGTGTTTTGTTTCTTTTTTGACGTCATAATTTCGTGATCATGTTCAAGATGGTAATCTATTATACTTTTTGATGTTTTACTTGAGTACTTTTTAAATCTGTTATTGCTACATTTATTGCATACCCATTTTGATGTTTCCTCCTCAATTGAATAATATTTGTATGTAGTTTTAGTTGTTTCCTCAATAGACTGTGTATCAATTTCAATTTCTTTTTGACTGGATGAAAATTTAAACTGGTTTTGTCACCGTCATGACTTGGAGAAAATGTATTATTGTTTGACACAATTTAATTTCTTAAAATAAATTTATAGATATTGTTTAGAAGAACTATTTATCTAGTATAAAGCAGGAAACCATTACTTTTAGGTTTCAATAAGGATATTCCATAAAATTTGTTGCGTTGAGAAATTTAATGAAGTTATCACAATCAAATCAATTTAAAGACATTCATTAAAATTCCTTTAAATTTCAGTTATACCAAAAACCATATATAATTTGTGAAAAATAGGTAATTAAAATGTTTTGCCTGTACATGTATTGCCCCAAATGTTATTTTACTGAATTATATAACAATCGGTTTTTTAACTTGGTTAAAACAGCTGATAATTTAATAAAAAATCATTTCATACAGAATCAATGGCGGATTAAAGCATTTCAGGCTTTAGGCAGAGATACTTCGAGGGCTTCATTTGATGACAACTAAGGGTCTTTTCAAAAGGACTTTTTTTAAATGTCATATCATGGCCCATAAATTTAGGCATATCACTACCAAATTTTTTTTGTAAGTTTTAGATTGATAAATCTTTTTTTCTGTTAAAATTAAATTATAAAATTACTTATATTAAACAATATTAGTAACGAAACTATTTAACTAATATATGCTATTTAATTTACCTTTTTTTCTTTTTAATTTTTAATACAGTACATATTTGTATATTTTATATTTGTTTCAGATTAAAGCTATGAGCCTCTTCTTTAAGCAGGCCTTAGTAACTGCTTAGTTTACCTAATAAGTAATCCGCCACTATACTGAATACATAATTAGTTAATTTATTTTTTACAATTTTTAAAATAAAAATAAAAGTAAATAGTTTAACATGATATTTAATTGAACAATGTAAATTTAATAAAAAACTTTAATTGTCTAAATTTTACAATATAATTGTCGTAAATGAATATATTAGCGTTTTAAGAATGCAGAACTAACTAATTTACGAGTTCTTACATCAAAAAATGATTGGAGGTGTTATATAAAGGAAATCCAAATATAGTTCCGGCACAAAACACAACTTTTAAAAATATTGCACCATCTATTTTTTATAAATTTGTTTCACATAATTATTTTTATTATTACATATAGTTTAACTATAAATTGAAAACTATTTCTCTTGAAAAACTCTGAAAAGCAAACCTTTATTCATGCGCTTAATTAAATTACAACTGTAAATTGCTACTTACAGCAATTCGTAAAGGCAAATCAACAAATACTTGGAGATCTAACCTCTTCGCAACTAATGATTAAAAAGATTTATAAAATTTATTTTTGTGTAATAGTCATAATTTGGGAGTTTATATAATTTTTAAACCAACTTAAATAATTTATTTTTTAATAAATTGTATTTTTTAAGATATTTCATTTTTAAAATAGTTGTAACCACCTCTGTAGCTTACACGGCTGGAGCGCCATTAAAATTATTACTAACTTAAAAAGAAAATGAAAATCTTCGCTTTTTAAAATTTGCTGACTGGCTTGTCTGAAAGGTCTATATTTCCTGACTGGCCTATCTAAAAAAGCCAAATTCGCCAACTAAATGAACTAAAAGTTAATTGATGGGGTGTCACACACCTTCACAACCAACCATCCCACTTTTTCACACCGGCATCTCGTTAAATTTCTGGAACTGAAAAAAAAGTATTTTGATATTTTTTTATTTTTGCCGTACAATGATCATGTAGTAACAAACTTTTTTTGAAAATTCTGATAGAATTCTAATTAAAGTTTGTGATGTCCCTTTTATCAAAATTTTTGAAATTTTTTTTTTTCTTTGACGCCCCTTGGACATCTGCCGCCTGCGACAAACTGTCTCTTTCTCTACCCTCACCCAATCGGCGACCCTGAATACTAGTTGACTATTTATTTAGCTAAAAATATATTATTAATATATATTAATTGTATATATAATATAATTAATTTATATAATATAGTTATTAATAACTAATTATATGTAATAAATTAATTTATATAATATAGTTGTTAATAACTATATTATATAAATTAATTATATTATATATACGTTTATATAATAAACATATATATACATATATATATATATATATATATATATATATATATATATATATATATATATATATATATATATATAATATAATTAATTTGTATAATATAGTTATTAATAACTGTTATATAAATTAATTATATTACATATATAATTAGTTATTAGCAACTATATTATATAAATTAATTATATTATATATATAAACAATTAATAATATATTTTTAGCTAAATAGAAAATAATATAACATAATTAATTTATATAAATTAGTTATATTATATTATTATGTATATATAATATAATTAATCTATATAATATAGTTGTTAATAACTATATTATATAAATTAATTATACTATATATTTATTAATATATTAATAATATATTTTATATATTATTAATATATAAAATAAATTATGAAAGGGACAAGTTTGGCAAAAGGGACAGTTTGTCCAAGGTGGCAATGTCCAAATGGAGCCAAAGAAAAGGTATCTAAAAAAATAAATAAAGAGGTCCTTCACTGAAAATATAGGGAAATTTTTGGAAATAGAGGCACCAACCTGGTTTTCTGTCCCAGGCGGCGTAAAGGCTATCGGTACCCATGCTAGTATTATTTAGACTAAAAATTTAGTCGACTAATTTGAATTAACTAAAAAGTTAGTCAATTATTTTTAGTTAGACAAAAGTTAATCAACTAATTTTAGTTAACTAAAACATTAGTCAACTAATTTTAATAGAAAATAATAATAATAGTAATAGACTTAAAAGTCGGCTAGTTTTAGTTACGGTTTTTTTTAGTTTAGTTTAGTATGATTTTAAGTTTTGATCATAACATTTATACAATAAGTATAAAAAATATGATATAATGTAAAATTTATTACAAAAGATGTGACTGAGTGAATGATTAGTTTGCTTAGATATGTTTTTATAAAATAATTAGAATTATATATTATTAAGTATTATATATAAGGAGAGATAAAAAACCCAGCTTATTTCACATATAATAATTCAAAAGGTTGGACCATTAGAAAGTATTCATTAGCTCTTATTGTAGTTTTTAGGTTAAATACGTTTTCATAGAGATACAAAAGACACATTTTTTCCCCATAATGTCATTTAGGCAATTTTAGTAACAATTTAAAATATATTATAAAGTTATGTATGTAACTGATTGAATGATTAGTTAAGTTAGAGATGTTTTTATAAAAAGATAAATACGAATAGGTTTGCAGCTAGCTTTGTAATTTTTTAATGAGAACTTACTTTTGTGACAGCAATTTAATGTATTTGGAGTTTGTTTATATAGAAGTTCCTTCTGTTTTGGATGTGATATATTTGCAGGTTTCTCGTATTAGCATAGTTGGCACCTTTTGGAAATATAATTTGAGTAGGGGGAGGGGAGGTTAAAATAAGGTTTTTGTACTTTTTTAGTTTTTCAAAAAATTACTTTTTAAATAATTTTTGTTACATTTTATTCATTATTGTTATACAAACATAAGTTTTATACAAACATAACATTTGTTATACAAACATAAGTAAAAACTTTTGTATAACGATAATGTATAATTTTGTTCTTTTATAAGTTTTGTGCAATTTTTAATAAATGTTATAGTTAATTTATAATTTGTACAGCTACAAAGTCAAATTCAACAAATACTTTGTACAGCTTGCTAAAAGTTGACAATTTTTTCCGAACCGCATAACTATTTGTTGATTTTTTCATAGTTAACTTTGCTGTTACATATGCGCAATTCACTAGCTTTTTTAGAAAGTCATAATATGCACATTGAGATTTTGATCAATTATTTGTCTGTTAAACCTATTAAATGATAAATATGTTTGTCAAAAATCTTTTTATTATTTTAAACACTAATTTAGCTTCTCATTTAATGAGAATAATATCTTAT
>NC_088921.1:43890000-44020000 GCF_038396675.1 Hydra vulgaris
TTTCGTGTACAAATAATGAACTTTGTGATGAATAAAACTTGAAGAACTTTGTCTCTAAACAGTTACATAGTTATTTCTCTAAATTGAAAAAATGCAGCACTTTTATAAAGAAAAAATATAAAGAAACTAAATTAGCATTATTTGGTCGTTTTGTCCGATACTGTATATATATATATATATATATATATATATATATATATATATATATATATATATATATATATATATATATATATATATATATATATATATATATATATATATATATATATATATAAATATATATATATATATATAATATATATATATATATATATATATATATATATATATATATATATATATATATATGTTGTTTAGAAGCAAACACGGGTCAACGTAGTTGGTTGTTTTATGTTTGGATAATTTCGTTACTTATCAGCACATTTTATACATTATTTTGGGATTTGAAAATGGATTGGGGATTGTTTTCAAAAGATGCTGGTGAAAATCGCTTCCTTAGAGAACATATTGTTTATGAGTACAAGGTAATAATATTCTTAAAAATTTTTTTTTTTTTTGTGCAAATAAATATCTTTATGTGAAACTTGAATGTGTGTTTTTTAAACACAAAAATCTTGATTGGATTAAACATATGAATGAAGTAATAGTTTTCGACATTTTCCAGTCCGTATCGATTCATATACTCATTTTCTTGTTAAATTTTATTTATTACTCGTTTTCTTTTAAATTAGCAGGTTCAATTTATTTATTTTTTTAATATATCTGAAATCCGTAGATGGAAATTAAAAAAAATAAAAACAATAATAATAATTTGGTATATTAACTTCTCGTTCTTAAATTTTTTAATTTAGTAATTGCTTTTCTTCTCGGTAATTTTGAAAAATTATGCTTAAAAATCAAAACATATTTTAAAACAAAAAAAATTCAATTTCTTCTAATGGTAGTATTAGAAATTAATATTCTTATTTGTATCAATAAACCTGTATTAATATTAATAAAATTGCCGGTAAAAAGTTCTCGTATCAAAACATTTTTAGAGTCTGAGATATTGGTAATACTGAAATCGGTGTCGGTAATATCGTATTACAGATACTTTGAATCTGCGATTGTATATAACTTAATCTAGTTTTAACTGATATGATTACACGTAAAAATAGTTATGGTTTATAATTTATCATTATAATATCTCTAATTTTATCTTCAAACTTAAAATTTCTTTAACAATATTTTTATCATTTTTGATTTTTCATAATAGTCAAATAGTTTTGTTATAGATGTATTATTACATCGCAATGCTTAGCGACGTTTTGCTGCGATTTATGTGGACGTTAACAGTATCCGTCGGGAACTCCGGTTTTTTGGTCAGCGAATTTTTCACTTTGTTCATTGCTGTAGTTGAGATTTTTAGGTTGGTATTTTAAATTAACTTGTTTAATTTTTAAATACAAGCATATTTTGTATATGTTTTTATAAATAACCAGTTTTTTTTTATTAGGCGTTTTGTTTGGAACTTCTTCCGATTAGAAAATGAACATTTGAATAACGTTGGAGAGTTTAGAGCAGTTCGCGATATAAATATAAAACCTATTCAAAAGCAAAAGAACATTTCTTCTTTAACACTTGAAGAAATTATGGATCTTGAGGATGGTCCGCCAAAAAAGAAATTAAACGTGAAAAATGTATAAAAATTACATTGATAATATAAGTTAACACATTGTTGACTATTTTTGTCCTTCATACGTCTGTGATTTTTTGTGTTCATAAACGCATGTTGTATGTGAATTTTTTCAAAAGGGTGGTTTGTGATTTTTTGGCATTTTTACTATTCGGATATATATTTAACTACTATATATATATATATATATATATATATATATATATATATATATATATATATATATATATATATATATATATATATATATATATATATATATATATATATATATATATATATATATATATATATATATATATATGTATAATATGTATATGTATGTATGTATAATATTTATACATATGTATAATATGTATATATATATATATATATATACGTATATATGTATATATATATATATATATATGTATATATATATATATATATATATATATATATATATATATATATATATATATATATACGTATGTGTGTGTATGTATGTATATATTATATATAAAATTGTTTTTGTTTTTTTTTCTATTTAAAAGTAATTTGTTTAAACTTTTTTTTTAAGTAATTTATTAAATATTTTTCTCGTACCCAACGGGCATTAGTTTTAAAAAGTTACGTACTGAAGTTTCTTAAGCGTCTTCCTAATTTCTAAACTTTAAAACATTTAGAAGACGTTCAGAATGTATTTTTTTAAAAAAATGCCCGTTGGGTGTGGATTGTGTGTGTATACAGTAATGTGCATAAAAAAAAAGTTGAATCAAAGTTTTTAAAGAAGTACAAGTAGTTTTATATATAAAAAATCAGGTAACTTTTGCGGGTTACCACTAATTTTGTAACTCAAAACACTGCTAGAAAATGCAAAATCAAACACAATTGATTAGTAAAATAGTTTTTATAAATTTTTAAAAACTCATAAAATACTACAAAAATTGTAATTTACTTAACATGTGTTTTGAACGCTCATAAAAATTGTTGTTGCTGCTTAAAAATCAAATATATATTTTCAATACTCTGCGATTAAATCGTGTTACCAAGCTAGAAATACACCAAGTTAGAAGTACACCAAGTACATAATAACGTCATGCTTTAGGGGCTTAGGGTTAGTGGTTTTGTGACGACTCGTACGGGACTTGTTACTAAAGAGTTAAGATGTTGTGACAAGGGGGTAGGAAGGGGTCATAAATTGCGTGACGTAATTTATGAACAACCCCTTAGAAGTGCACCAAGTTAAAATTACATTCAGTTAGAAGTACATCAAGTTCAGGTTTTTGTTAATCAAGTTAGATTTCCAACAACTTGAACTATTAACTTGCTTGAATAATTTAATCTACAAAAAAATATATATCTTTTAAATAGATTTTAAGGTGGTACACAACTGAAAGCAATTTTTTTTTTATGTAATCAAAATTATGATTTTTTTTATTTTTTTTTTTGATGAGAATACATATATTAAAATAAAAAAATTTTTTTTATTTTTTTTTTTAGTTTTACTAATAAGGGGTCGCCCATAAAGTACGTACGCTCATAAGGGGGAGGGGGAGGTGTTCAAAAAGCGTATGGGGGGGGGAGGGTTCAATTTAAAAGTACGTACTTCGATTTTCTAATTTATCACAATTAACCAGCTAATCAGTAGAAAAGTTACATTCTGACTAAAGGTTCTAGTTTTCCAACATAAAAAGATGTTTGGTATATGGAGTAGAGGGTATAGTTTCCCTCTATGCCCACACATGTATTTTGATGTTCCAGATAGGACACTTTCACACATCGTGCAAACTCCTAACTTAAATTTGTTTATACCTATGCCAAATGAGAAGGCCTTGCAAAATATCGGGATGGTGGAGGCCTGTGAACAAAAAGCCCTAAAACGCTTGCCCTCGTCTGCCCATACGTGAGGGCACTAAAAAAGGTCATAACTTTTGTAATTTACAATATTTTTCTACAAAAATTAAAATCTGTCAATAAATTTAAATTAAGTTTTAGATCCTAAAGTTGAAAATTTTGCTACATATTTCCCTCACGTTTGGGCAGGGAAGGGGGAGGCAAACGTTTTAGGGCTTTTTGTTCCTAGGCCTCCACCATTCTAAATTTTTGCAAGGCCACCTCATTTGGCATATAAACAAACTTAAATTTGGAGTTTGCACGATGTGTGAAGGTGTTATATCTGGAACATCAAGAAATCCTGCGGGGGCCCGTGCACACATGCCACCCCTTATATACTGGCCCTGAGTAAGGCCTATTTTTTGAGTCGACAAAAAACAGGTTTTAGCAGGGCCGTGGTTGATGGGTCGGAATCCCCCCCCCCCCCCCAAAAAAAAAAAAAAAAAAACGTGTCATTAGCGCACAGTGGGCGGAATTTCAAAAAACCTGGCCAAAAGTTAAAAAATGATTATAATTAATGGAAAATTTCTGTAAAGCATTTTTTTGAATCCCCAACTTTGAATTTGACATAAGTGTACCAAAATTTAATAATGGTAGATCCAAAATGGCGGTGTTTTAAAAACATTAATCATTAGAAATGCCTTTGGGCTTTCGTGTTTAACCAATTATTTCTAATTTGACATTTAAGTTCAATAGACTAATGTATTATTTACATTACATATATAAACATTATATATAATATCGATATATAATGTATTATGACTGTATTATTATGCCGCAATGTTAAAAAAAATAAACTGAAAAATTCATTATTTATTCTACTTATTTATTAGTTCAAGGAAAACAAGGAAAACTTTTATTTGCATCATTTATCATAATGGTTTCATTTATATTACTTTAAAATAAATCACCACTGTCATCTGAATTATTTATTGTTGAAATATTGTTGATAAACTCAATCACAGACGAATGAGTTTCAGA
Source organism: Hydra vulgaris (assembly GCF_038396675.1). Lineage (NCBI taxonomy): Eukaryota > Metazoa > Cnidaria > Hydrozoa > Anthoathecata > Hydridae > Hydra > Hydra vulgaris. The sequence goes on from NC_088921.1 coordinate 43,894,535, forward strand.
GTTTTCGTTAATCTCCGGAGGTAATAACATTTGTAAAGCTTGAGAAGACTAAGATCTGCTAACTTTTGCATGAGATTTTAAAAGTGAAGATATTGCAGGATCTGACGAAACCAGAACTCTGCAAAAAACGTCATGCATTGTATTTTTTCTGGAATTTTTCCTAGAGAAATCTTCGCGATATTTTTTTAAGTTTTTATTTCTCGATTCCTGTGCATCCTCAGATAGTTGTCCTATGCGTAGTATTGCTGTTTTTGTTATTAAGGCTCCATGAATAAGTACTTTGTGTACTGTTGTAGGCATGTTGTACCAAGGATACTTTTCAACAAAAAGTAGTGCAGTTTCGGTAGAATAGTTATCGAGTTTGTCTGCGTCTTTTGGAAAGCCACTAGATAATACCTGTAAAATTACATGAAACCGATTTATTAGTTCTAAATCCACTCCAAGAATATCAGCAGACACTTGTGAGTTTTTAAAAAATCTTCGAGCTGTATTTCCGTCATTTGTATTACCGCATCCTGGTTTCGGTCGATCAACTATTAACCCTAGCTGCAGCTTAAAAGCATTCTGGATTAACAATTTTTGTTGTAATATTATACTTTTTTCAATGTCAGAACGTGCTTGCCATTTTTTCATTCCAAGTTTATACCCAAGATGCAAAAAGCATTCAAAAAAGCGAATCCATGCGTGCAACGTTGATAAACCGTATTCCAATTTTGATTCGTCAACTTTTATTTCTTTAACGAAATTGATATTATTGAATTGACTCGAAGTAGCAGAACACAAATAACACCGCATTGTTGATTTCGTCAATGTTATTGCATTGCAAACTTTTCCGTCAATCATTGTCATAACCAATTTATAATGTATTTTAATTTCTATTTCATGTTGAACAATGATGAGAGGAACCAGTGATTTAATTTTATCTTCAATATAGTCTTTTTCATTAATGCTTGTATGGACATTTTCGTGAAGAAATTGAAGTCTGATAGGTCGGCAAAATCGAGTAGATGAGGGTGTCCTATTTTTCCATAGAATAATACCTTGACCTAAAACTGAATTAGTACACAAAAGTTGTAATGGTCAAGTCAGAAGTGAAAGTGAAGTCAGAAGAACATTTGCATCTGAGTTTCTTCCATCGGCAAATCTCTGTTTAAATTCGCTATGACCGGAACTGCCATCAAACCCCCACTTAAGAATTAAAATAAAATTTGATAAAATATTTGCATTCAAGGAGTCAATTACATTTTGTTGAGTTTTTATAACTCTTAAACAAGTGTGATTTGATAAAGATTGCAGTTTTACTTCGGCGCTTATTTCAGTTACCGTTATATCTTCAGGGTAACACATTTTCTTGGCTTCTTTAAGTTTTTCGTAAGATGGTAAAAAAGAAGAGCTATTCGCAATTGCAGCACTTCTTATAATGCAATATTGATGTTTAGAAAGCTTTGCTTCCATTAGTATAGAAAGAGCTGTTTCAGCACATAGTTCAGATGTTTGTGAAATTTGGGACAATTTAAGGCTCTCTATATAGTTTGCGACTCGGTGTTGAATTGTGGAAGGTAAGTCTTTAACTGTAACTCCGACATTGCATGCACCTGAAGCCCGAAGACTCATCTGAGAAGCAAATGCTAACTCGGATGAACTAAATGTCGAATGCATTTCCTCTGTTTTTCGCCGTTTCGTTCGTTCACTAGCTTCATCAAAATTCAAAGGTGGTCGACCCATTGCACTATGGCTTTTTCTCTCTTTATTGCGTGCTTGAACAATCTGAAATTATTTAAATGTTTAGTAAATATAAAAAAGTTTAAAACTTTAATAGAGATAAGCATTAAATAACTTACACAAATATTTGTTGAGGCTTTTAACCAAGTGTCTTGTGTCTTCAAAAATATTTTTTTTGTTCGGTTACTACTTTTCCATTTTATTTTTAATTTTGTCAATACATTTTTTAGTTTCTTTTTATCATCTGTTGAAAATTAAAAACAAATTTTTCTTCTTAGACACAACTGTGATTGCAAAATATTAAGCTGGTCATCTAAATCTGAAGATAACTCGTTTTTTAAATTTTCAAAAATTTCAATTCGAGGAATTTGCAAATGATCTTTTTTTGAACCTTAGATATTAATTGAAAATATAATAATTGAAAAAATCATAAAAAAATTATTACTTTACTAAACTAATTAAAAATAAAGTAAAAAGTAATCGATAATATATTATATTATATAAATTCGATATATAAGAGAAAGGTAAAATATACTGTTAATCATATGATTGTATATAGATATAGTTATTATGTTTTTTGAGAAACTGATTTTGTAAAATTCAATAAAACTATACAAAAATCGTCGTAGCTGGGGTAAAAAAGACGTCGTAACCGCGGGGGTTTGTCTCCCCCCCCCCCCCCCTACACTCTAACTTTGTCAAAATCTCATTCATGTGTGCTACTAATTTTTTTGTAGTTTTATTGCACTTAACAAAATCAGTTTCTCAAGAAACATAATAACTATATCTATATACAATTTGACTGATTTTGTAAAGAAAACAAAACACCGCCATTTTGTTTACTAAAAAACACGACTAGCACTACACAATATAAGTTAATGAAGTAATAGGCAAAAATAGGTGCCTTTTCTTTTAATCAATCTTTAGAATACACTTTTATGAACAACATCCAAATTATAACTAAGCGGAATCTCGCGGGTTCACTACTTTTTCAATGCTTGAAAAATAGGTTAAAGAAAATAAATAAACTTCATTCTGTACTTTTTTGTTCGCACTTTTCGCATAAAATTTAGAGAAATAATATAAAACTTTTTACTAAAGTATTATATAAATACCTTGAATAGTATCGTCCATAGTTAGTTTTTAGTAACGATAAATAACTTTTTTGTAAACGATACTTATTTGACCACATTTTTTTTTTTGTTTTTAAAATGCCTATTAAGTGTTTTTAATAACAGATGTTTAACTGCGTAGATTTAGGTAACTTTAAAATTTATACAATTTTTCCTTATACAATTAAATGCAACAGGGCTTTGTTTATGTAGTTTCAAAATAATAAAATCACAATAGAGATTTTTTTTTTTTTGACTTTTGGCCAGCTTTTTTGAAAATTAGCCCACTGTGCGCCGCCGACCGTTCCTTCCGCGATATTCTCTCGACTAAACACACTTAACATTGTGAGGTTATTTAAATTTATTCAAATTTAAACTTGCATATATATTTAAAGAAGTTTTATGAATGCGCAAACAAAGGGCTTTGGGGTCGTATAAAGTATTTAAGGTACCCTCCACCATTTTTTTTTTAAATAAACTTTTTTATTGAGAAAAAAAAAATAAAGGAGGGATGGGGTATTTGAGGGGGGGGGGGGGGGTATTTGGAAACGTACGTACTTTTAAGGGGGGTGGGGACATAAAAGTACGCATGGCAACTAGGGGGAGGAGGGAGGTCAAATTTCAAAATTTTTGGCGTACGTACTATATGGACGACCCCTAATGGCCAAAAATGTGTTGTAAAACACGTGTTTTTAGTAAATCTTCAAAACCTAATAACTTGATTTTGCCTCAACAACTCGAACTAAAATTTTAAGCATAGTTTCCTAGCCATATTTCACCCTGCTTGACCGTAGTATTTTTTGCGATTAAAGTTATTCTACAAAATATTGCATTTTTAACAAAATTACCTAATATATATGAAATAATATAATATATGAAACATCAATAAATCCAGCACTTTAAACGTCAATATTCACTTTCTATAGATTTTCATTAAAATTCTGAGAGTTAAACTAAGTATTATATTATAATATACAAATTTTGAAAATTTTATGTAATAAAGTTTCGTTAATGAGAAAATGCGTTTCAAACACGGTGGTTTAGTAATGGACATTTATTGTGCGCATGCGTTATATTTTGCTCAAATGTTGGTAAACAATAATGTTCGCAAGTAAACAGAACTACAAATAAAGTTGTCTAAACTTCAAATTAGACTTATTTGTAGATATTTCTAAATAGTCTATAAGAAATGATATCAAAACAATACTTCAGGTATGTTATGTGTCATCAAAGCTATCAATTAAATGATTTTACAAAAAGAATAGAAGTGGACTAAAGTGAAACTTAGCTGTTTTTTAGGCGAAGTTTAACCTGTGCTTACATTATAGTCTATACTCTAAAGTTTTAAATTTTTTAGTGACTGCCTTGATTTTTTTTTGAAAATATAAAAGTTTGTGAATCATTTTTAAAGCAAAAATCAAAAACCGGTCACTTTTTTTGTGATAATATAATGCTTTTAAAGATTGGTAAGTTTTATTTTTATTTTGAAAGGTTAAAAATGCTGACAGAAATATTATGCAGGCTTTAATACTGCCATTTATTTTCTTTAAATCATTTTGCAGTATTTTATCAGATTATTTTTAGTATCTACAATTTTTCTTTTTCTTGACTGAGCTTTTTTTTGGTATTTTTTTACAGTTGGGTTGTCTTTTATGAAATGCTTGTTCATTATGCTTTTTAACCTACGTACTCCTTTCATATGGCAGTAGGTACTCTTCATGCGGTTGATTTCAGCATGAATACTTTCTCCACCTTGCTCTCCATAAGCTCCTAGTCTTACTCCCCATTTTCTAATGAAAGGTAATGCATGGTACTCCAGCATATGAAGCTTGGGTGTGATTGAAGCGTTTGGCCAGTTTTCACGAAAGTACTTCATGAAATCTTTGAATCGATTTTCTGTAACCAATAATATGTGCATATATATATATATATATATATATATATATAGATATATATATATATATATATATATATATATATACATAAATATATGCATATATATATATATATATATAATATATATATATATATATATATATATATATATATATATATATAACAAAGATAAAGATCAAATAACAAAAATGATTTTCTCTATTTATTTTGTTCTGCCAAATTATAACATATGACATACCAAGGTCCTGTTTGTTATCTTCATTGAACTGAAATTTTTACAAACTTCAATAGCTTCTCTGTGTATATCAGTGTTGTTGATACCAAGTTCAACTACAAGGTTTGTTATGGAGTTGCAAAGTTCAAGGATACTTTTCTACTAATTTGGTATATAAAATAATTGTGAAATATGTATTATATGTAGTAACTGTTGTTAATTATGTATCTAGTTATGTCTAATAATGTTAGCATTAGCCATCTATTCTACTTACACACACACACATGCACGCACACACACACACACACACACACACACACACACACACACACACACACACACACACACACACATATACATATATATATATTTATACTGTATTGTACATTTAAGTTAAGTAAACTTTGGTTTTAGTAAAGAGTAGATTTTATAAATTTAGGAAATATATATTAGATATTATTTTACCTTTAACATTTTGTTAACATGATTACCAACAAAACTTTTCCTGTGATATGCTTGTCTTTGTACTCTTAATTTAAATTTTTCTTCATTTTCAGGGTTAAAAAGTATTTGCATTTCAAGTCCTTCTGTTATAACACATGTTTTATCTTCAAGTTCTTGAATACTTATTTGAAGTTGATTTATTTGGCGCTGGTGCTCTATATATGCATTAAATTCCTCACAGTCAAGCGTTTGGTTGGTTACTGCCATTCTGCAATTTTTATATCAATTGTGTGAAAAGAGTCTTCTAACATGTTGAAAAACTTTAAGTATATACGAAGTGAGATATGTAAAGCAGGAACTCCTATCTAATAGTACAAGAAAGTTTATATTATTATTAACAATTCCATACACCACCATTTACATTTACCCCACCAATAACTTGTATTGTATTATATTGAATAAACAATTATTCATGTGAATTTGCAAATAATGCCTAATAAATAAAATCAAAATAATGCGAATAATGAATAAAAACAAACCACCTGGTCAAGTGGCACATTGAACAACCGTTGGTTAATAACATTGTCACATAACTTGGCAAACTTGGGATCTGCACCATGGTTGTTAAATTTTGCTAGAGATAAACCCAGTGTCTTAAGTGATCGTATTTCAATGTTTTTGTTAATTGGATTTGACATTCCTTGACTTGTGATGTTGCAAAGCAGGCATGAGTGTCTATCTAAAGTAATTGAACAAGTTTGTGTTAAGAAAGAAAATAAACCATGTTGCATGTATCTAGCCTAGATGAATTTTTTTAAAGAAATCTGTATTAAATATGTACTCACCATTTGCACCAGTTATTCCATAAATTGTACACAAGAATTCATAATCGCCGAATACAAATATGCGAATCTGTTTTCTCTAAAATTGAACGGAATTAAATTATTATACATTTCTTTAAAAAGAAACTGCAATCTATCATAATCCTGACAATTGTGGTAAGAAATGAATAGTTGATGATTTTGTTTATGTCAAATATTGGTTGGATGTTTTTGAATTTTAGTGTGCTAGAATAATTGAATTATTTTGTTGTTTGTAATATGTTCTCATTTTCAAATCATTTTTTGCAACAAATCTATTTCTGATGTAAATCTTGCCAATGAATTTTTTAAATTTGTAGTATAATCTTTTGCCTCAAATATATTAAATATTATTGTATTAGTTTTGGCATTAGGCTTTTCCACATTCGCTACTTGATAAAAAATTTTGAACGAATCACCTCCATAGTCACCTCCTGTTTTTATATGGATTTCATTGTCTTTAATCTTGTTGTATAATAAGAGGTTGTTGCTAAAATTATAACAAGAAAAATTAATTTTTGTTTTTGTAGTATTGCATTTAATTAATTATAGTATTTTTAAGTAATTTAGTTAATTGTAGTATGCTAAAGTATTTTAAAAAAAAGATTTGTTTGTACCTATCTAGTCTATCTAGTACATTTGTTATATGTCCTTGTAGATTTTCGATATAGGCACATGGCAATTCCTTGATTTCATAAGAACCTTTTGAATCTTTTTTTTCATCCATAAATGGAGCGTTTTTAACAATGAGATCATCACATAACCGTTTCTTAGCTACATTTCTTTGTTTTGCATTAGAAGCACATATTACATTGTTGTTTTTCAACCACCTAAAATGATAATGCTTTTTTTATTATCAATAACTATTAAAGGTATTAAATTTGTCTTTTCAAGATTTCTATATAATAACTGCAATCTTGTGTACCTGGATAATATTTTCATGTTGACATAAGTACTGCTCATGTTTGCTTTCATACTGATCATTTCTTCAGCAGATATTTTGGCTTTTGAAATATTTAATTTGCTCAGAATATATTCTTTTTCATTTTCATTAAAAGATTTCAAAAGAGTAGCATTTTGCTTGATTGTAGAACAGATACTTTCTCCACATGTTTTGCTCATATTATGTTTTAGCTGTAATTGTCGTCTGCGAATTGTGCGTAAACATACATCTAAACTTTCTTTGTAGGCTCTTTGTGTTGATGTGAAGCATAAGGGCTAAAATGTTGTGTAATTTACTTAAAATATTCAAAAATCATACTATAGTTTCCTATTATAAAATTAAAAGCATTTTTGTTTTGTCATAGTAATTTTACAGTCTCTAGTTTTTGTAAAGATAATCTTACCCTTGGTCCACCTGTCGGAAATTCAATTACATTGGATTCAATTACATTTGAGACATTTTTTATTTTATTACATTCAGGGCTGCATCTTCAATATTTCTTGATATAACACTTGTTGAATCCAATGTAAATATATCTGAAAAGTTTATTTGTGAAGTTGATGACAATGATATTGATAATGTTGTTGAACTTGATATCGGAGTTGTCTGACAAGTTTTTTGATGTTTATTTCGTTCTGAAAGTTGTGTGACTTTAAACAATCTACCACAACCTTGCTTGCATACTTCTTGCAAATTTTCTATCATTTCAATGACATTGGTTGATGAAATTAACCCATCACTTGGAATTAAAAAGGAACATTTAGGGCATTTTGTTTTTGATATTAGTTTGCCAATGATAAATGGTAATAGACATGGTGCGCAGAAGGAATGAAGACAGTTTTTTATAATAATTGGTTTATGCATAATGCTGTTGCAAATAGTACACACACAAAGATGCACATAAGGGTTTAAGATGCAGTTAGTATCTTGCAGTTTAAGATTAAATTTTGTTTGAGGTAAAAGTTTAGATTGTATGTTATTTATTTTGTGTCTAGTCCAAATATTTTCACTATAACTAATATTTAAAGGTCTTCCACTTATCTTTTTCTTTTTTTCTTCTTCCTTTATTGGCTTAAAGCAAACACATTCAGTTACATTGCAATTTTCAGGTCAAGGTCTTAGTTTTAGTTCAGTGTTTTTTTTTTTTAAATATAGCTTTAAAGCATAAAAATTCTAATGAACGCTTAATTATTATGTTTTAGTAGTAAGGATGATCATAAAATAATTTCCAACTTTCCTGCGTATTTTATCACATAAAAATTAATAAATTTAAGTATTTCAAATAAAATGTGTTTTCCTTGGCCACACATTTTATCAGTTTATAAATTTATATCTGGTATATACATCTTCAAAGCAATGATATGACCTTTTTTATTAGGTTACAATAAAAGATCATTACAAAGAAAAATCAAAATTACGATGCACAGTGGGCCAGAATTCACGTTTACTGGACAAAATTCATAACTTATTTAATATTAGGGCTATATTGACTAAAATTAGAATGAGTAATAATATGATGTCTGCGCTTCTTAAGAAGGTGTTATTTTTTTAATTCGTTGCTATGGATACCTAATTTTGGGTAGCAAAAACATATTTTTTTTTCATATATTTTTACAACTGCTATGTTCACCAAATTTTACGTAAGTACCAATATGAGGTCACGCTTTTTAAAAAAGTAATAATTTTTTTATTTAGTTGCTACGGATACCTATTTTTGCTTAGCAACAGCTAAATTGCATTAGTAGTATACGTTTTATTTGCGCTATGTACACTATTTAGCACGTGTTTTATTATGAAATCCTCCCTTAGATCTTCGCTCGCGGAAAGCAAAACTTTTTTCTATTTAATATGGTTAACTGGTGTTATTACACGTGCTATTACACGTTGCTGGATAAACTTGATTCCCTGTAAAAAAATTATACTCTAGCTTAGTTAATTATTTTTTCTAATTAGCAGATTTTACAAGCGTCTACAGAATTTTTCAAACTTGTATGGGTATTATTGTACCCATGTATTCACGAAAATCTTTGACAATATATGCTACAAGTAGTACAAGCTTAGTAAGTGGTAGGTCTATATATTTAAAAATACAAAATAATTATGTACAATATAATTCAGGCGAAATTACAAAATAAAAGAATGGCTTTCTTTTAAGAGTTGCACCATCTCATCAACGACCTGCCACCCATGTAGCAAGATTTTGCGCAAGCTCTGTGGCATGTAGTACCAGGGATAAAGTTGTATAAAAAGCTGTTTATTTTTTTTCTCTCCTTCATTAATGTGGTATTAAAATCATTTTCAAGCCAAGCTGAATTCTTCCTAATAAACTTTTCATCGGTTCGTTTACTTCGAGTCCATCTTTTACCATATTCAGAAATAAATAAATGAAATCGACTCTCAAACTTTTTACCTTGAAACTTCAAATCATGTTCTTTGATTTGTCTATACATAAAAAAGAAGTTGTATACAAGTATACTGTCTTCTTTTTTATGTATTGACAGACTGTTGAGTCTGATTAACTGGTGAAATTTGTTTCTTGTGACACTCATGAGACCTAATTAAAAACAGCAGTTCAACATCTAAAATAAGTAACCCCAACCAAACCAATTAAAACAGATTATTAAATCCATCTGGTTTGGCTAGCGCTAAATTATATATATATATATATATATATATATATATATATATATATATATATATATATATATATATATATATATATATATATATATATATATATACATATATACATATATATATATATATATATATACATATATACATATATATATATATATATATATATATATATATATATATATATATATATATACATATATACATATATATATATATATATATATATATATATATATATATATATATATATATATATATATATATATATATATATATATATATATATTATTGTACAGTACTACGCTTAGTATGAGTAAGATCGTATTATATGTTTTCCGCGTTTTTGAAAATTTTGTGCAAATAAAAGTTTTTGAGCGCAATTACAGATTTTTTGTCAGGTAAGAGATGTTCAAATGTGAAAGAAAACCAAGGTGGCGCCTAGTGGCAGCCATATTTATGAATTTATTAAAGAAAACATACATAAGCTTCAAAATATCTAAGTATAAAAGCAAGATGTAGCAATAAAAAAAAAAACTTTGTCAAATAAAAGCAAAAGTGATACAATAAAATATAGAATAATAAGCCTGTTTAAAGTTGCTGCCTAAATGTTAATTACATACCAATTTTAGTCAAACAACTTTTAAAATCCAGATAATATATAGAGTTATAATGTAATATTTTAAAAAGCGCATTATTTTATGTAAATGTTATTTATTTCCATCAATTTTTCAAACAACGTTTTTCTCTTTATAATTTTTTTTTCTAATTTACATTCGCGTCTACTTCAACCACATATTAAGTAAATTCATTAAAATTTTAAGTGTATATAAACGGTTTTAAATTGTTTTATAATATCTATATAATTGTTTAAAACCGTTATCACATTAAAATTCTGTCTTTGGTTTTTGTACAGTCACTGGCCCACTGTGCGATGTCGTTTTGAAAGTAACGCATGCGCATAATTAATGTCAGCACATGCTTAAAATTAAACCACCGCGGTGCACAGTGATTCAAAAACACTAAAAATTTGGCCAAAGTATAGTTTTTTGAGTAGCGTAATTTCAATAATGTTATTAGCTAACTATTTTCTACTGTTTCTTATGATTCTAATGGTATAAAAAAATAAATACTGAAATAATATATTTAAACGTTAATATACGTTTGAAATTGATCGAAAACAGCTTTTTTTTATCATTAAAATTTTATCATTATTAAAACTTAATTTTCTCCCTATATACAAAATTTTTTATTTTAGTTTTTATAACATGAAAAGATAATAGATAATTCTATTTTAATTTATAAAAAAAATTTAAATATGTATTTAAACAAGTTGTAAAAAATGCATTTAAAAAATGCTTTTTTAACGATTTTAAACTGTTTTTTATGGTGCTAGGACTTTTTACCTTAGACTTCCTTCACGAAGCCAATTCTTTTTTTAAAGAGAGTTTGTATCATTCTATAAGAAATCAAAAAAGTTAGCTGCCCCAACTTGCCCCATTCGGAAATAATGTAGTTTTAAAAAGTTCATTTTATAGAAAAAATTAGCAACTTTCATGTTTTGCGAGTTTTTCCTGACACGTCTGAACATAATTTTTAATTTTATCTTATTCTAGTACATAGCTTATGTAGTTATCTCTGTTGTAGAATATATATATATATATATATATATATATATATATATATATATATATATATATATATATATATATGCATACAAAAGTTAAAATAATTTATCTCTCTTTTTAGTTTAAAATGAATATAAAGTTTATTAAACATCAGCTTTATTTAGTTATTAAAGACAGAGTTTTAGTCAATAAAAATGAATTGCTTCAAAATTTACTTTTTGATTACATTTTGGAAGTTAATCAGACAGACTTGCGTTCTTCTAAACAATATAGAAGTATACTAAAAATAATGGAAAATTTTATTCAAAACTTAAAAAGGAAACTTTATAATCATAATCGACAACGTGATCGCTTTGAAATTAAAGAAGCAAGTTGGCTTCAATCAGATCTAGTTATTCTAGAAAAATTAGAAGAACATTCCATTGCGTCAACTTTTCATAACATAACGTATCAAAATGAAAAGAAAACATTCGGAATAAAATGCCTTGATTGGAAACAATCAAGCAGCAGAAAAAAAAGAAGAAAGAATGAAAAAATGGGAACAAACCATACTTATGACGAGTTGATCTTATCTGCTATAGTAAGTTCAAGGAAAAGTCAATGCTATAGTCTGTGTTTTACTTTAAACCAATTGTTTTTTTCTCCCAGTCAACCCAATAAAGTAGCTAATATGATTAAAAATGAAAAGCCTATTATAAAATTATCTCCAAAAGAAGGTTTGGCTTTGATGGTCTCAGCTGGTTTGTCCCAAAGAGCTTATCAGAAAATAAGGATTACAGCTAAGGAAAGAAATGTAAATATATATCCTGATCACACAATAATTCGTTTTTTTCAAATTGATTCAATCATAACTCAAATTATGCAACTAGAGAATAACGATAAAACAAAAGGAATATCAAGTTGTAAATGTGGGTTTGATGGTGCACCTGGTCAAAGTGAATATAAGCAAAAATTTGACAATGATAGTTCGAAAGACTCTGATTTATTTAGTACCACTTTTGTTCCTTTAGATCTTTTATTTGGAAACATTTCTGTTCGGACAAACCCTAAACCATCGTCAATTAGATTTTGTCGACCAATACGAGTTCAATATCTAAAGGAAACAGAAGCTATTTTGAAATTTAAAAAAGAATATATTCAAAATCAAATAAATTTACTAGAGGATTCAGAGTTTGAGTTGATAAATGGTTTAGAAGTAATTGTAACTAAAGTTAAATTTAATTTAAAATTAACAATGATTGACGGTAAGGCTGTCAATGCAATATGCTCAATTTCTTCACAACAAGTTTGTAATATATGTTTAGCTTCTCTTAAACAAATGAATTTTATTGCATGTGGCTCAATACCAACTCCAACTTCAAATATAGATAACATTGAATTAGGTCTTTCTCCATTGCATGCTCGGATAAGGTGTTTTGAATGTTTGTTACACATTTCTTACAGACTTGAAATAAAAAAATGACAAATTCGTGGTAATGACGACAAAGAAGTTTGTGGAAAAAAAAAACGAATCATACAAAATAAATTCATCGAAGAATTAGGGTTAAGAGTAGATTTTCCTAGATGGTTCTGGAACTTCAAATGATGGCAATACTGCCAGACGAGCATTTAAACATTTTGATTTATTTTCTTCTATTACAGACATAGATAAAGAATCAATAGAACGTTTAGCAAACATTTTGAACATAATAAATTCAAGTTATGAGATAGATACAATAAAATTCAGTAAATATTGCACTAAAACAGCAAAGCTTTATTGTGAAAAATATAATTGGTTTTATATGCCTGTATCTATGCATAAGTTATTGCTTCACAGTTCTGAAATAATTTCAAAGTTCTTGTTGCCAATTGGATTATATTCAGAAGAAGCCTAATAATCTAGAAATAAAGATAATAAACAATTCAGACTTCACCATTCAAGAAAAGATACAAGACTCCATACAATTGAGGACCAACTTCACTATCTTCTTATTACAAGTGATCCAATAATATCAACTATAATAATTTCTTAAGATAGAAGTAAAGTTAAAACAGTTCAATTATTAAAGAGCGCTCTAGAACTTGTTAAAAAATCAAATAAAAATACCATTGATGAAATCCAAAGTGATAATGAAACTGATAATGAATACAATGAGTATGACAATGAAGACGAAGATGAAAAAAATTATGAATTAGTTACTGAGGAAATAGATTACAAAGATGTATATGAATATAATGAATAAGACAATGCTGATTTATTTTAAAGCTTATTTTTCAATTTAGATGAAATATAAAACGTATAGATCATGTTAACTAATTATTTTCATAATTTTTGATTTGGTTTTCAAAATAATAATTACTTTAAAACTTAATTAGTAATAATTGCTCAAGGGCAAGGTGGTGGGGAGGGGGCCCAGTAAAATTTGCTACCCCTGACCATACTTAACCCTTTTTAAAATATTTTAAGTCTTCATTCCTTGTCTACTTTTTTTACATCTTAGAGTAAATTTTCAGCAATTTTGAATAAATATTTTTGACAAAATTAATTTTGGCCTAATTTTAAGTTATTCCTGATCACTGTGCACCGTGCAAAGTTAAAAAAAATACATATTGCCAAAAAAGCAAAAATTAGAAAAAAATATATAATAAGAACATAATAATTACCAAAATCCACCGGGGATGTAACTATCACTTGTTTCTTTTATTTGCTGATCATCTATGAAACCTTTTTTAACTACTCTTAGTTTTTTCCCTGAATTTTACTTTTATCCATTGACTTTGTCTTCATACGTCAAATTCTGGTTTTGTGAATTTTACTTTACGAAGCTGATGTAAAAACTCCATTCAAGCCAAAGTACTTTAAAACTTCTATTACACCATCAGCACCGCCATTATAATGCAGCACTGCTGAGTATGTTCCCATTTCAATTGTAGACTTACCTAAATATATGTGCTTTGGTACGCGAGACCATATAATTGAGTTTAATGCTTCATTAGCATTTTGAGTTGTTCCATGCAAACATTTAATTAGTAGATCATCAACCTGAAGATCCTAAATTATTAGTAAAATAAGATTTTTAATCCAAATAGTTATACATGATTTAGATTTGTAATTTTTATTAAGAGCCCAATATTTGCACCAACTTGTCAATCCTCTCGGGTAAAACTGATGTTGCATTTGCTGGTTTTCAAAATTGGTGAAATGAAATAAAATAGCATAAACCGCCTTTTTCATAGCATACAAGGTGTTGACATTTTGACGAACTTCCATGCCATAATAGTTTTGTATAAAATTTATGCATTTTTCAGTTAGGTTACTTCTACCTGATAAGGGAGTTTTAGTGCCTTTGTGTGCTTTGAATAAATTTCCAAAGTCGTGTAACTAATCTTTTTTGCACATGAGCTACGCATTCAAGTTTTATTGGAGTGATGTCAAAATCCTGGTAAGGGTTAGAGTTTTTAACATCATTGAAGGAAGAAGTGTCTCCGTCACCATGAAACTCTTTATAAATTAGATTATTTTTTTTAACGGCGAGCGATTAAAAATTGTTACTGCTCCTGCAGACTCCATACTTCCAGATGAAAATTTGTGATTTATTTCACATTGATGATCAATTATCCAACACTGATATTCTGGAGTTCCTTTTTTTACTATTCCACATTTCACAGCTAATGCAGTATTTAGACAAAACTTTAATATCAATGCATTTATCACAAGAAATTGCTGTAACTACACCGTTCAATGAATTGTAACTGCATTTCTGCCATGTACCATCAATTGAAACTCTTACACTTGGTATATCCTGAGCAATGTCAACTATTTTAGAGCCTTTAACCGCCAATAACATACTTTTCTCTGCAGCATTTTTATAAGCTAACATAACAGTTTTGTTTCATTTTTGAATTCCATTTTTAGATATGTATTTTAATTTCATGCAAGATGAAAATGTTTTTATAGCTCCATAACCACAGCCTACTTCTCGGAAAGCTGTTATTGCACGAACATTAATATCATATGGTGAGTTAGCTGATACCGCATCAAATTTATCATTTATTGATTTTTTTGATGAACTGAATCGTTTAACATAATCACAGTGTTGGCATTTTAATTCTAACAAGTGTGAAAATTATTTTCTACTGGAAACAATATCTGTTAAAAGTAATGGCTGAAAGCAGTTGTTGCATGCAGTTTCAGCAATCTCCCAATAGTAGCTAGTAGTAGTAATAGTTTAAGTTCTTTAAGAATTGAAAAGTTAATAAAAACAAAATAATTGTCTTTATCAGAACCAAAATAAATTTATTCGAATAGTTGAATTTGATTTTCCTTTCACTGGAACAACTACTAGCTGCTTGAGTTGTGGAAGACGATGAGATGGAGGAAGAAGATGATTTTTTATTTCCAACAGCACCATTCCATTTTCGTTTTTTTGTTCTTGATAAATTTTGATTACTTTTGTTTCCTTGTTTGTTCATTTAAAAATAATTTTATTCCGATTAAATTGAAATCACTTATAAAATGATTTGGTACAAAATGAGAGAAAAATTACAGTATAAGGAGACTAACATTAACAGACCAAAAACACTCATGTTTTTAAATTAAGTTTTGAATTACGACTTTTAAAACGGAAAACTAACGAGAGTCTGTATATAACACAATAAAATAATGGTTTGTGATTGTATTTTACTATTTTGAATTCATAAAAGCTCAAATGTTGGATGGTTGCTAAGGCGTTGTTAGGGAATTTATTTTAACTGTCATCTAATAAAATGCTATTAAATCAACTTTTACATCATTTTTAAGATTAATTGTTTTTGAATATGTTGAATGAATGATTATAGAATCAAAATACCAAAAAATCAAAAAATTGACTTTTTTCAAAAAAGCATGAGATTTAAAAAGTAAAAAGAGTTTTTGTTGTTTTTTTCACCAAAATAATAAATATAAGTGCGCACCTGCTATGATTTGCACTATAAGTCGTACTTTAAGCACACAAAAAAAACTTGTCTACAAATGAATGATTTGCGTTGTGTGATCGCAGCTGATTTACGTTGATTGATCACAACCGAATAATTAATTAGACTTAATTGGATAATAGCAATTTCAATTGATTTTTTTCTTTAAACTATTATGCAAAAATAGATAAATGTATATTTTATTTAATAGTACAATAATAACTAATATCAGTAACTTCCTTCAAAATCGGAATATCTTTATTTATATTTAATTGTTCGTGATAATCTCCTTGAAAGTTAAATGCTCTATAAATATTGTTCAAATTTTTTTTATCTTTTTTAACTTTGTTTTGAAAGAAATTTGAAGGCTTTATAAAACAGCCTACAAAAAACTGTTAAAAATTCTTCATATGATAGAGAAACCTTTTTAATCTACAGTATTGTGAAAAAGTTAAGAACCACAAAAAAAAAAAACAAATCATAACTTATTTTTATTTTTAAATTTTTTTTTAACCGAATATATTTTTCTGGTAAAAAGAATAATAATAATAAATTTTAGAAAATAGACAAACAAAATAAAAAATAATAATAGTGATAAAAACTTTTAAACAAATATAAAAAATGTATTTAAAGTTTTATAGGTAAAGAAAGCCTCAAGGCTCCTTGGTGCTTTCTTGGCAATCTCTTTATCAAGCCAACTCCAAAGATTTTCAATGCAATTTAGATCTGGGCTATTTGGTGGCCATGTTAGACGCTCAATATTTTTACTTTCGAACCATTCAGATACAATTTTAGCCCTGTGACATGGTGCATTGTCTTGCTGAAAAATGAACGGAACGCTTTGCTCAAGTGCATCAATTGACGGTAACAAGTTGTTATTTAAAATATCGACATAATAAGTAGAGTTGAGTCGACCATCAAATAATTTAAACATACCGAGACCATAATATGTCATGCAGCACCATACTCCAACCGACCCGCTACCTTGTTTTGTTCTTTGAACGATACAATCGTGATTATATTTTTCTGAAGGCTGCCTGCGAATCATAATTCGGTTTTTTCGGTTATCAACCTCGATATTAATCTCATCACTGAACATTACTGTCCTCCATTTTTGTTGAGACCATTCTTTGACGCTTTGGCAAAATTCTTTTCGCTTTTTTATATGTCGTTTGGTAAGTCGCGGTTTTAGAACAGCTTTTTTCCATAACAAATTGTTAGCTAATAGTTTCCTACGCACAAGTGATGCCGAGGCTTGACGTCCATTTGAAAGCTTCCATTCCCTTCTTAATTCATGCGACGGCACGGTTCGATTTTTCTTTGCCAACCTGATTAAAAGGCGATCATCATTGGGTGTCGTCAAACGCGGGCTTCCAGAACGATGGCGATCAACGTAAGATTTCGTCTCTTTGAATCTTTTGATGATTGTTAGCACCGAACTATGTGATCGCTTTACTATTCTTCCAATTTCGCGAGCGGATTTACCTTCCTGGTGAAAATGCACCACTTTTACACGATCTTCATAGGTAATAGCTTTTCTGCTCATTTTTTCAAAAGGAAATAATTTTTTTTTGTTTGAAATTAAATACTTTTTTTAAAAGTATTTAAAAAAATTAATTTTTTTCAAATGTTTTTATTGGTTCTTTGGTAATAACTCAGGTCATTAAAAGAATATTTTAAAAAAAAGGGAAAAATAAATTTAAAAAGACGTTTCCGCCGCATTTAGCACAAAAAATTCTTTGTGGTTCTTAACTTTTTCACAAAAAAAATATAAAAAAAAATTAACACATAATATTTAATCCTTATTTTTTATAGGTTCTATTAACTAACTTTCAAAAAAAAAAATTAGATAATAAAAAGACTATTTTATTATCTATAGAATAAAAATTAATTAAATTTATTTGAAAAAATTTTTTTTTTTTATTTAGTGGTTCTTAACTTTTTCACAATACTGTAATTTAATAAGTGTCTATAAATTTCAATTAAATATTATATTGTTATGAAGCACTAATAGCTTTCGCTATTACATTTTGTGAAAGATTTAACATTTTTCAATAGGATTATTTTGTAAGATTGCTATTATTATTATTTTTTTTTTCTCTAAGAAACTTAGGAGACTAGGATACTTTAAGATTATACTTTTAAAGATAAAATTTTAGACTCTCTCAATAATATTGATAAAAATAACAATAAAAATTACCTCAATTACTAAGATTAGAAGAACTCTAATGGGAATCAATATATTCTTTTTAATTATTTATTAATTATATGTATAATTAGGTGCTCCAAGAAGTCCTAACAGTCTTTTCACAGAGCAACACGGGATAGCATTTAGCCAGGAAGTTCACGCCTTCTTACTTACCAGTGGTACATATATGGCCAGAGTCTGCTTCGAACCCTCGGACTTTCAGTTCTAATGGACAGAACCACTACACCACGGCTGCACGCATGGTATAATTGTAAAATCTTAAGAAGTATTTTGATTATAGTTTACTGATTACAGTTTTTATATTAAACTGACTGCAGGTGATATATATCTCGCGGTTTGTCTGAAGCATGAAGCAGATAACAAACTTAAGACTTGGCATTATATATATTTCATAAAAAACGCAAATGTGAGTACCACGTGTTAATTGGAAAGTTTTACAGTTACTACTCTCACAATGTTAATAAACGGGAGGATTGGAAATGTTTATAAAATCTAATAAACGTAGGAGGAGGGGCTTGATAAACGGGAAGGTTAGAATTTAAAAAAATTGAACAACAAAAAAAATAAATCTTCCGCGAACTAACTTTTTTTTTCACACTTGAATGGCTTCAGCAATTAAAATTAGCACCAACTGAATGTAATCAAGAACATTTCAGAAACTTAACTACACTTTGTTATATAAATTATTATTATTATTATTGCTATTATTATTATACAAAAAAACTTTTTTTGTGAAAGAGAGAAAACATTAAACTTAACAAACGTCCCCCTTCTCTTTATATATTCAGCAGATGAGAGTAGATGACCGGTTTAATGGGAACAGATTTGGACTTTTTTTTTAAGCTCTTTGAATGATTTTTTTAAGTCTAGACAAAGAACAGAGAAATCATAAAGAAGAGTATAAAAGATTGTAGTGAGTTATTAAATTATTTTCAATTAGTGTTGTTTCAGTAAAAACCGTAATAGTCTTTTCGTTCACTAAAAATCCAGTTGAAAATTAAATTCCAAAAATTATTGTCTTTATTTGTGCTTAAATTTAAAGTATAGACAGAGAATGAATAATGTTGTTTTTAAAGTTTAGATTATTTTTTATTTGAAAAACTTGTAGAGGAAATTCTAGGGTAGCCCTTGACGGCAGGTAACTTCGAACACTTGATGTACAGCTCAAACTAAAGAAACTATGTGATTTTAAATACCATAAAAACTTTATTTGAGTGAAAATATGGCATATGCAAGATATCTTAATATACAGAATCGATTTGCTGGGAGTTAAAGATATTCTTTACTTAATTTTTATGTAAACAAATAACTCTTTATTGATTAAAGATTTTTATTTTTTATTTACAAAAATATAAAAAAAAAATTTGTTTAATACTTTAATTCACTGGTTTTAAAACTTTTGTGAAAAAGGTATGATCGGGTGGTATCGGACACATGTTTGGAGGATGGTTCCAGACAACTTAATCCGTTTATATATTTAAAATGAGCAACTTTTTTTATATAAATAATATTACATAATTACATATAATACACATAATATATATAATTACATATAATACATACAATTACATATATTACATATAATACACAAACCCATAATAGTAATTCAATCAATTCCAATAAGAGACCTAAGATTTGAAAAAAGTGTTTTTAAAGTGTTTATTCTTATTAGTAAAAAGCTAATGTTTGTATTTCTAAATGATGACATTTTTATTACCATTCCTTATATATCAGAATAAATTTTTAAAGGATTTTTTTTAAAAAAAAGTGTTGAGAACAGTCTAATGCAATCTATTTTTATATTATATTTGTGTCACACGGGTATAAAAGAGGTAAAATCATGGTTAAACTATATGTCCGGGGCTAACCTCCAATTTTGAAAATCCCTTTTTTCTAACATTTTTTCTTTTATGTTTTGTATATTATTAAGGTTCAGAACAAATATTTTTTTGTTTCTAATTCGATAGATAAATGTTTATACTTTTAAAAAAGTCTTTTGAAACTTTGTTTTCTGTTAGTAGATGTGTACAATCTATTTTTAGCTCAAGTGTCCGGACCCAACTTTCCCCTATTTTATGTTCATTTTTCATTATTTTTCAATTACCCTATCAAAAATCTATCATAATTGTTATATCATTTTAGGTTTAAAATTTAATATGAAGTTATGTTATATTTTGTTTTCAACGTTTGAATTTATTTAATACATCTAGTTTTTAATGCAAAAATAGCCTTGAATATACTTCGAAAAACCTTTTAAAATAATGAAAAATAAATACAAAGAAATGTCTGGAATCGACCTGGAATTCTAGGCTAACTCCATTTAACTGATGTCTGGAGCAAAACAGCAAAATGTAGTTTTGCTGATATAGGGCAAACATGTTATTTATGTTGGTCCATTGCAAGCATGCCTACAAATCTGATGTACAAAAATGATAAAAATAATGTTGGCTTGACTATTTGTTTGTCTGGTTTTCATTTATTTTGAATGTGGGATGGGCGTCACACTATTAATGTAAAGTAATTCAAAGCGAGGGTGTTGTAATCTAAGGTAAGGGCGACGGCTAGGAAAATCTAAAATAATAAATTACGATTAACTTGGTATAAATTTTACAATAACCTTATAAAGATATTCTAATTGCGATAACTTTCTATAATGACAATTAATTTTGTTTAAGAAAAATGAGGTTGTGAAGTTGTGGCGTTGCTACTACCACAAGCTGCATTGTTTAAAAAACTCTCTATATAGATAGTTTATAGTTCTCAACCAGCTTGCAAATATTTTTATAACTAGGTATTCATTACATTCATAAAAATTTATAACTTTTAATTGAAAAATGCAGTGTCAATTTTTTAACAAAAAAATCTGAAAAAACTACTTTATTTTTTTTTTCTCAATAACTTTATATAAAATATAAAGTCGTTGAGAAAAAAATAGTGCAAATTAAGGCCAGTTCAAGTTTTAAAAGCTTGCAAAAATTAGCTTATGCTTATTTAATAAAAAGATTGATCCCTGTTTTTTGCTCCATTAAAAAATTTTTTAAGTGTCATAAAAAAAAGCTTAAAGTATGTTTTTGAAAATATGGAAAGACTGTTGCGAAATTAATACCTAAACACATTAAAGAACATATAAAGATTAAGAAAACTTAGTGACGTTAATAATCTTATAAATGCAGATCACGCAAAAATTTACTCTTGTAAGAAAAAAGTTAATGTCAACATAAAAATCCGCAAGCAAATAAACGAAAGAGAGCTAACTCTATAGTCAAAGATTTCAACGTCGATAAAGTATAAAAGATAATGAAATTGTCACGTTCTTATTATAAATATTTTATGATATCGTCGTGATTTAAAAAATCAACAAACGTTTTAATCGTCCCGCTTAAGAAAACATTTTATACATAAATTTCGTTGTTTAAAAATTCATACGAAACCTCTCAAATTAAAGTTACTTTTGAAATTTTTTTGAAGCAACAAGAGAAATGTCAAAAAAGGTATATATACTATATTTTTTTTGTTAGTTTTTAAAAATCTAATCTGTATGTTGTACGATAGATATTTATGTTGTATAATATGGATTTATTTTCATTACTTATGTATTTTTTTTATCAAAAGGTAATTTAAAACCGAAAAGCCGCAACGCTTATTCTTGTCGCATCTTTTTTTTTATGATTTTCATCGATTTTTTTTTATAAAAATTTTAAATTCACAATAAACATCAAAGAAGAAAAAAAAAATTAATTTTGGCTATTTTGGCTGTAAGCCAAAATTACCACTAATCAAATTGATAGTAAATAAAAAATTGATTGAAGAATATAGCGAAGAAAAATATTTAATATATAAAGAATAAGAATATAGAGGTTTAAAAGAACATAGAGATGAGAATGTTTAACTGACAAAATATAGTTAGCATTTAAATGAAGAGTACAAAAAGCAGCAAATTTTAAAAGGGTAGGACTACAAAAATGCTTTAAGCAAGGAGTAATAAGAAATAATTTAAAAAATGAATTAAGATAAAATAATGACATGCAGGTTCCGTTAGTGTAGGCTCTTAAAAGTTTTAATCTATGTCTTAAATGACATAGATTAAAACTTTTAAAATACTTATAAAAATATGCTCGAGCATTTCCTTTATAGACAATATTTGCAACGCAATTTTTATTCTTTAATCAGGTGTCTGTAGTCAACTCGAGATTTTTTAAATTTGTTGACAAGGTTAAATTATCTAATTTATAGTTAAAACTTTGTTTTACTAGTTTGGAAAATAAGTTGACCAAAACCCATTAGCATTTATTGGAAAGAAGTCTGAGATACAAATAAGCAGGTTATCTCATTGTCATACAAAACGGGGTCAAACGTTTTTTGGAAACAAATGTACACGACGCCTGTAAATAAATCGTTTATAATTTTATTTTAAACATTTTTTTGATTCTTGCAGATTTGTGCGAACCAAAAGTAAATTCGTAGTCCCTATTTACATTTAATAAGATGTTAATCTGATAACATCAGTATTGTTGAAATCAAAGGCGGACCCAGGATTTTTTTATGTTTCATATTTTTTTGACACTTTCAGGAATTTTGCAAACTCCAAACGTAAGGCTATTCATAACTATGTCAAATAAATATATTTTGCAAAAAATTGTGGTGACTGGAGCCTGTGAACAAAAATACTCCAAAATGTTCAGCCCCCACTCCGTACCCGGAATGTGAAGGGTAATTAGTTTTATAAAAAATCTTTTGCATATTATACTAAGTTCAAACTCATTGACAGATTTTAAATTTCATTTAATGATCTTTTAGTGTTCCAAAGTTATGATCGTGTTTTTTTTTTTTTTTTGTGGTTATTAAGGTGCTCCCAGAAGTCCTTACGGACTGTTGGGAACACCGCGGAAGTGCATTTTACTAGAAAGTTTACGCCTTCTTCCTTACCAATGTCGCTTATTAGGTTAGAGCCGGCGTCGAACTTTACACATCTTGGTTCTGAGCCAGAACTCTAACCACTGCGCCACGGCTGAACTAAAGTTTACAATCGGGTGATGACTCATTAAACATTAGATAAAATCTTAGTTTCAAGGTGATTTGATAAAAAAATGTCACCCACAAAATGATTTCAAAATTTTTATTTATTATCTTTTTTACCTAATTTTTGAAGTTCCTTTAAGCAGTTACAAAATTGAACACAAACTTCAGATCTATATATTAGAAACATTTTATTGGGTCATGAAGCACACAAGGAAGTCAATTATTTATGATAATGTCATCGGACAGGATGAATCTTAGTGGGAGGTTGTCCTTGTGGCAGGAGTCATACAGATCTTGCAAAACTTTGATCGCACGCTCACAGCAATAGGTTGATTCGGGTGGTGTTGATTGGAGATTCGTACGTTTTCCGGTGGTTTTGTCAGCGTCTGAGACCTTTTGGGTAGTCATTCAGCACTGCAGATAGTTCATCGAAATCTTTAGCGTGGAACATTTGATTGCTAAAGCAATGGTGGGCCCATGAGTAGGAAATGAATGAACTAATTTTACGCAGCCTGTTACGGATTTCAGGCATCAGAATAAACATAAGAAAGGCCAGAATGGCTTGAGACAACGTGCATTGCTGATGTTTAGGATCTGTTGAAACTTTACGAAAGGTATCTCATTCATCTCAGTGTGGTGATAGAAAACATGAATGAGATGGTAAAAAAAACTTCATGTCGTCTCGCTAGCCGCTTGTTTCTTTAATCTCATTTTTACTGTTGCTTAAGGCTGATTTTAATTTATCGTAATTACTCATCGAACCCTTCACAAAGAAAGTACTCAATATTTGGCAGTTTAGTCAATCCATTGAGTTCATGACAACGCAAAGAATGCAATCCAACACATGGTGTTGGCAACTGATGAACTTGGGTTTATGATTTTTCCCTTTGGTTGAACATTTTTCTTCGAACATTTGGTGCAGTCGAACAACAACGCCTGTCTTCTTGCCAATATTCAGACTTGTTTTATCACCAAAAATCATTACAATTGATCCCCACAGGTTAAATTCGTCTAACATATTGTAAAGTTTTCTGCAATTGCTTGAGCTTTTGCATCTTTCAATTTAAGCGCAGTCAATTTAATTTCTTTTGCTTCATTTTTGAGGACCATTGCCGGATATTCGAAGCCATCTATCTCCACTCAAAACTTGCTCACCAAGTGTTTCTTCACCTGAGCATCTTTTATGTATATAGCTTTGTATATTACTGACTGACATGGGGTTGGGATTTTAATGCCCAGAAAGCTGGTGGCACACTTTTGCTGCTCCGTGGGTAGACAGTTTCGAGATTGTAACAAGACGTCTTGCAATTTGTGTTGGGATATGCTTCCTTTTACTCGTTGATGCTGCAATCTCATCATCCAAAGGAGTGTCTTTGCTGTTTTTGGATGATTCGGTGTCCATGTTACTTTCAGACCAATCAGGTAGTGCTGAGTTTGTAACTGTTGACAATGTCGCTTTGATAGCCTTCGTTCGCTTAGATGGGTGAATGGTCTTGTCACTAGCAGGTTTGCCAGTTGAATAACCAACCTGGGTTTTGCTCTCGATTCGCAATTTATACAGGCTCCCATACTCTTTGCATAACCATTCGCTTTTAACTTTAGTGATGTCAAACAGTTCATTCAATACATTTAGGTTTTATTTCTTTCTGCAGCGCTCATAGTCTTTCAAAAGTTTTTCTAATTTTGCACAAATGACCTGTTCAGATGCATGTGGAAAGTTCAATGTTTTGCTCCATAGGGCTTTAAGCTCAACAACAATTACACTGTTTCTCTCTCTCCGTTCTTTGGTGATAGATTCAAGAAATTTGAAGCGTCCAATTACTTGGTTTTTTTGAGATGCTAATAAAATATTATAATCACAGTTATATGTTTGTATATAAAGCACAAATATCAATATAGCTCACCAAATAATACAAGGTTTCTTTTAGTTAGGCAATAATAGTGTTGACACAAAGTTAAGCTAATTTAAACATAACTATCCGCTTTGAACACCTTGCTTTTATATCAGTTTATATCAAACTGCAAAACAGCTAAAGAAAATTTTACTCTATAGGAGCTTCTCGAAAGCAGAACGTTCTACGATATTCTGAAAAATTTCAAACAATTCGCTTAGGGCAGTACCGTGAAGTTTTTTAGGGGGCTTCGTTTTTGTAAAAAGAAGTAGTTTAGAGTATAAAATAAATCATTTGCTTAATTTTTATAACAAAATTTGCGTGAAACAAAGACCAAAAAGGATGTCAATCGCACTCAACGACCACGGGACGAGTCTCTATAATAATATATTGGATATAAATTATTATACAAGTTATTTTAGTGACTTAAATTATATTTAGATATTTTTGAAACAAATAAATATTAAGCTAAAATGGCCTATATTATATTTCAAATTTGTTTGTGCGTGACTTTTTTCAATATTTCATAGGAATAAAGGTTATTTTAGTCATTAATAGTCAAAAGTTCATCCGTTCGTTCTACAGGAAATTCATTTTTGACAAAAAAAGTTAAAAAGACATCATTCTAGTTTACAACCTCCTTATTTTAGGAACGGCGGAAATTTCACATGCTCGGTGTAGTTAAGGCAGTTTTAAAATATTATAGAGTCTGTATGATATTTTGTTGACCACGACATATTTCCCTTGAATGATCAGGTCTATGAATTATAAAAAGACGAAAAAAATTAAAAGGATAAAATTTGCGGTATCATAAGATATAAATGTTTGTAGCGAAAAAACGTGAAGATTTTTTTTTTTTTAAATAAATCTTCTTAAAATAACGATTGCTTGTCCAAATTTGAATAAGAATCTAAATAAATACGTTTTTTAGGTGAAATGAACATCATAGTTTAATTATAAATCTGTTCTGATCGTTTATTGGCAATTTTTCTTAACTATACTCTTTCTTGGTCGAAATTCTAGTGTTTTTTGTGAAAATTGATAGAAATATTGTATTTTGACAACTATATATAGTTAATATACGTCAAAACCGATTAGAACTAGGATCTATTGTGAGTTAAGGCACTTTTTTAAAAGGTTTTAATTAAATTCATGTTAACGCCGATGAGCGAAAGTGATCTAAAGACTCCAAAATGATGTTCTTTAGATTCACTATTAGGGGTAGTAAAAAGTTTTTAAAAATTATATAAAAAAAAGAAAAGTCTTATTAAATGTTAAAAAACATGAAGCAAAAAAAAAATTATAACATCTAAAGCTCTTGTTTGGACATATTAAATCAAAAATTTTTGAATACGTCCATGATTGAGATCATAATAAAAATTCAAAATTCAAACAATCAAATAGGTAGTATAAAAGTAAATAATTTTATAAAGAATGAGTAATGGTCACTTGCACTCTAAATAAATATTATTTTCACTCTTTTTATTTAAAGTATTTTTTTCACGTGTGGTTTTCAGAACAATTTGATAATTCCAAAATATAGGAATGGCAGTATTAATACTGCCAACTAAAGTTAAAAAACGAATACGACGTTTTTTATTTGATGAAACGTAACTAAGCCAATCATTTTTCAATAAGTTAGGTAATGATATATTGAGTGACGGAATGAATCAAAAAATTTGAATATTTAATATTTATATCAGGATGATTTTTAATAGCTTTGACTTTTAAAATGACTTCTTAAAAGCTGTTTGTAATTTAAACTTTTCTTTTTTATTTAGATATAAATTTTAAAAAACTACATAATGGAGTATCCTTTAATATATTCAATATATACAAATAGTAAAAAAAAACTTATCACATATGATGATGTTAATCAATAGATAATTTTTATCGCATTCATTATATTAGAAATTGTGTTGGTTCAAGTTTGTCCACTATACACTAATAATGATAAAATAAATACTCATTACAAAATTAAATATTGCTAAACTTTTACTCTTGGTATTTTGGTAAGGTTTTGATTTCTTTTATTTAATATTGTGGCCTCATTTATAAACAACGCTTCTTTTTAAGTCATTTTACTTGGAATTCTCTTTAAGTCATGTTATTTGGAATAAGCGCATTTTATAAATAAAATGCGCTTATTCAAAATAACAAGAGATAGGCGCAATCTCATGTGCCTGCATCAACATTATTACCGTAGTGACGTATTCTGGCGACCAATCAAAATGATTATTGTTTTGAAATAGCAATAAATTGTTGTCGTTAGATTATTGACGTTAGATTATTTCTGCTAACGCTCCTTTCTGCATGTATCAAATTAAAGCAACAATCAAATAAATAACAAAATAAAACAGATGTAGAAAAAAATCAAGAAGAAAAAATAGAAATGTTGGTGGCTTCCTTTAATAAGGAAAAATGTTTCAATTGTTTTTTTTATATCAATCCTGTTTCTTTATTTTCTCTGCAATGTACAGCCAATTTTACCAGCTGATAATTGACCAAAAATGACTTTTAAAAGATGTTTTACGACAGATATTATCAATCTTTGATTTATAATATCTGTCGTAAAATTATTGTTTAGACTTAAAGAAAACACGACTTTATTACAAAATTCAAAATGTAGTATATAAATAAAGATTTTTTGAATTATTTGACCTACTGATTTCCAGTCATCACTAGTAAAAATACTTTTTTGTCCACTCTAGACATTTTTTCTCCCGCTGACGTTTTTTCTCACGATCTCAGTTAGTTTTAGCATTTTTAGTTTTAATGTTGGGCGTTTTTTTTTTTTTTAGACCACATTTTTTTTGTATTTTACTTAACAAACAATGCTCAATGAACAAAAAATCTAAGTAGTTGCTTTTCTTTTGCAATAACGATTTTATCTTTTCAAGTTTTGCAATGTTACACCTTCCCTCTGTTGTAATCTTTAATTTCAACAATAAACAATTTTTTAAAAAAGATCAAATTGGTTAATATAGAAAAATATAAAATAAAAAAAAAACCCACCTAGAGAGTCTTTAAAATCAAATCAAATAAGCACAATAGTTAGCAAAAAAATATTGCTGTCGGATGATAAATAGTGCTGTGTCGAATGATAAATATTGCTGTGTCGAATGATAAATAGTGCTGTGTCGAATGATAAATAGTGCTGTGTCGAATGATAAATATTGCTGTGTCAAATGATAAATAGCGCTGTGTCGAATGATAAATAGAGCTGTGTCGAATGATAAATAGTGCTGTTTCGAATGATAAATATTGCTGTGTCGAATGATAAATAGTGCTGTGCCGAATGATAAATAGTGCTGTGTCGAATGATAAATAGTGCTGTGTCAAATGATAAATAGTGCTGTGTCGAATGGTAAATAGTGCTGATTCGAATGATAAATAGTGCTGTGTCAAATGATAAATAGTGCTGTGTCAAATAAGACATTTTAATTCAAGTTACATAAAATATGTGACTTCAGGGTATAAATTAAAAATAAAAACTTTCTCTATAATTTTTTACGGTTAATTACCTCTAGAAGTCAATTTATAAGCACTATTATGATTCCATTAATTATCAGGATTCAATTATTGACCAAAAAATGGCTTTTTGTGTTAAGATATCTGACATACTGACAACTCAGCCATTAAAGCTCATAATTGGGCTATTTGAAAAACATGTTTAATCGTGTAGTTCTGAATGGGTAAGAAAGCTCAAAATAACTCATTTTGCTTGGTTCTTTTTAAATCATATAAAGAGTTAAAAAGAATCAAACAATACTTTTGAGTTCATGTAGAACCCGCAGGATAAAACAATATATATTTAATCTATATGAAGTAATCCATTTTTGCATGACGACTCGGTTAACCAAATGTATTGAAAAACCAATAATAAGAAATATTTTCTTATTCTTAGAAATTTTAATAATCTGTTATTCTTTAATCACAATAATTAAAAATAGTTTTTTTTTTCTTTTAAATTTCTTAAAATCAGTCGCTTTTAGTAATTAGCAACATTTTTTTTTTGTTTATAAAAATAAATAAACTCATAAGAATAAAAAAAGAAAAGTTGTATAGAATATTTTTTACTATTATTCTTTGGTTATAGTACTCAACGTAGCAGTAGTTATGATATCCAACTAAGCATTGAACTTTAAATAAGTTTTAAATGACGTTTACTTGCATATTTAAATTTTTTTTTAATGCTTTGTAACAGAGTTTAAAATAGTTTTTAAAAAACAAAATAGCAATATATTATAAACATTTTCAATTATTTTATATAAAGAGTTGTTGTAGTTATCAACATTTTCACGCGACTCTGTTTTGTACAACTTACATGGTTGAAAAACATGGTAAGCACTATTTTGAAAAAATTAAATAACAAAAAATTCTTTGCATAAGTAATTTCTTGCATTCGATTTGCAACTTAAAAAATAATACCTTCAATACATTAAAATTTTTACTTTTTTTTATAGTTTCTTGTTTCCTATATTTTGTTATAAGGCGTGAAGGTCAAGGGAAAACGTCTATAGTTCCATGATTTTTCAGGATATTTTAGAAATCCAATTTGAGTGTTAAAGACATTTGTTGTGTGTTTTTTAAATACCAAAAGCCTTATACAGCTAAAATATAAGCTTCGTTTAGCTGATGAGGTTTTTTTTTTTTTTTTTTCAGTAATAAAAAAATAAATCAAAATTCATCAAATAATTTAACTTACCAAGTACATTTTATTTTCACTTCATTTACAGGGTGAGGGGGTTTGTTCTAACTTTTTCATGAAAAAGATTATTTTTATTTGATTGAAAATCTAAATTCTTTTCAGCATCTCCTATTTTTAGCGCAAATTTTCGACTTTTTATACGCTTACTCAGCTCCCGATCGTTTAAATTATCTTTGGAAAAAAATAATTCAATTTTTTTTTTTTTTTTTTACGTTTATTTAACTATAAAATATAAAATTTACATATTTAAAACTTAAGGTTATTTGATTAATCTTTTTGTTTAAAACTGAGACTATTTTTTTAGACTTTTTATTTAAAAACAATTTTTTTTTTCATAATAATAATAACAACAGTAAATAAACGCAGTTATAAAAATATAAAAAATTGTTGTTATATAATAATTTTCAAAATATGTCTTGCAATTGTCGACTAAAAAACCTAAGGTTCATCTAACAGGCTATTCGTTCATCATATTATGCATGTGTACTTTCTTTTTCTACAGACCAAATACCAAACTTTTGAGAATAATCCATCCGTAATTGCATAAACAGACTTTCTAATAAGACAACCATCATCGTTTTTTGGTGCCGTCAAGAGCCAAAAATAAGGAAGCACAAAATGAACTAGGTTTCCCTTTTAAAATGTCTATTTGCAGATAGAGGTAAGCATCAGCAACTAGTGATAGCAAACTTGTTCTCGGAGGATAGCCCGAAAAACTCGTGTTTTAACGTCGTATTCCTTAGAAGTAATTTTTCAATAACTTTTTCCATTTTCTTCATGGTTTTTTCTTCATGGTTTATGGAGGCAATCTCTTTATTTTTAATATTATCATTGTCGCTTCAGGCATCGGGGACAGGGTTGAAACCAAATCTATAATTCGTGGGTCTCTCCCCCCCCCTACCTAAAGTTTTTGAATTTCAATTGAAACAAATATCTATCGTTACTTGTTCTTTTAACCAAAATTTATTTCATAGATGGGTTGATTAGATCAAACCATTTTTATCAACCATTACTTGATTTTTTTTCATAAATGACTCGACCAATCAATGCTGGATTAAGGGTCTTGGGAGCCGGGAACCAAAAAATAAATGGGGCCCCATTCCTAAAAAAATGTATTTAAAAATGAATGCAAAAAATATAAGATTATTTTTTTACTTACAGAGAACTTTTCTGGTTTTTACATTTGCAAAATAAATTACAACATCTTGAAAATTTATATTTTTTAACAGTGTTTTTACAAATATCATTAAATAAAGAGCATTTAAACGACCATTTAACATTGAAGAACGGAGCTCATTCTTAACTATTGCTATTTTTGAAAATACTCTCTCTGCACTATAATTGGTTATGGGAAGGGTAAGAAAAATCCGATATGCGATGTCAACATTGAGAAAAACTGATTCTAACTTATTCCTACGAATTGCTTGTAAACATTTGAGTGCTGATATATTCTTCTCATTTGTCATTAACTTGAAAAACTGGATAATTTCATTAGGGAATTGTGTATCTACGTCTGATGGATAAAAAGTACATAACGATTTAGCAGAAACAACAATGGCAGGAACGGTCATGATCTGAAAACTCGTTAGAAAACCAAACTTTCTCTCTGCAGACTTGTAAGCAAAACCCTTTCTTTCAAGCACATTTTCAACTTGTCCATGATTGGGAAAAAAAATTTTTTTTTTAAATTTGTCACTGCCATTAAGAACCACTTCATTCTCGCTATTTTCATTAAACCCTAATTTGGGCGTCTTCTTTATTGAACTTTCATGTTTGTACTGATTAGAAATATTGCTTATGAACCTTCTAGCACTTTCTTGAATGTCGAGAAAATTTTTACGAACTGATGTCACATATTCTAAAAGAGATTTAAGCAATCCAACACCAAGAGCCAAATCTGCAGTCTTATCCTGAATTTTCATACTAGTAGCATCAAATCGTAACATTATTATGTGCCAAGCTCTGTCATAAAAGCAACATCCAAAGTTTTTATTTTTTTTAAAGAAAAAAAATAAAAAAATAAAAGCTGCATCCGATTTCTCGAAGATTCAAACCCAATAAATCTTTCTTCCACAACAGCTTCCTTGCTCACATATCGAATGATTATTGCAAGTTGGTCACAGCGCACAGTGCCTCACAGATACGAAAAAACGGCAAAAACCCTATTAATTTTTTAAATTTGTTTTGATGTTTTTTAACTTTATCTTGATTGTTATAAGCATACTGAACAAGGTAAACCCATTTTTTATGATTTTGTAAATTTTTACTCTTTTTGTGAGCTTGTTATATGCAGGTTGTTTGTGGGCAAAAATTCACTAGAAATTTTAGAGTTTTCAAGTAGATCCTAAAATTGTCACAAAATGGTCATTTTTAAAAAATTTTCTTTCATTTTTTCGGTGAACATCATATATATATTATATCATCCGGTAAGTAACTGACATTGGACTTTCATCGACACCAAAAATTAATGTTCGAATTTCACAATTTGTGAAAAAATTAAAAATTTTCAGAAAATAATATTCACAATATTTACTTTTTCTAAAAATGTTCACACTTGTCCACCCTGAATTTTGATGGGGAAGTATCTTGAATATATACAGGAATGCCCGGAAAAAAAAAACCCGCCCCAAAGTAGCACGTTTTTGAGAAATTGAATTTTAAAGTTTTTTGCAATTAATAAGAAATCCGCAAAAAGTTTTTTAAAAATCCAAAAAATAAGTTAGTAATATGTGCCTTTGTGATTACATCTCAAAATGAAAATAATAGACTTGATTCCCAAAGTAAGAGAAATTTGTATAACTAACAAGGATATTGTGAGCCTCTTGGCTGCAGTACAGCAATAAAAAAGATTCTTTATTTTGTTTTTGCTGTTTGTTATTTTTAACAACAAAAACCAACAATTTCTCAGAAATTTCTAAAGGGTTTTGTGACTGGAAAAAACTAAACCCAAGAATTCCTGAGCATTAAAACAACAATGAACACCAAAGATGCTATTCTGATCGGAAAACTCTTGAAAAAAACCTCAAGGAAGGAAAGACCCTGAATTCTGATCTGTAGAGAGTTATTAGTGGAGAGATGAAAAAGCGGAGAGATATCTTAAAAGTGTTTGTTGATGCAATTTTGTTCTGTGCCAAGAAAAATCTTGCCCTTCGGGGAACAACAGAAGACATCGGTCAACAAAACAGTGGCATTTTTCTGAGCTTAATTGAGTTGATTAGCCATTATTATCCTTTAGTGGCTGAACGCATTGCGTCCGTTAAAGCTTGAATTCAAAATGAGCTGATTGATTTACTTGGGCAGAAAGTCAGGAAAGGAATTTTGTCAAACAACAAAGAAGCTAAATACTACTCTGTTCTGTTTGACTGCACTCCAGATACCTCCCACAAAGAGCAGATGACTCAGATCATCAGGTATGTCCGCATCAGTGATGAAACCTGCACAATTAAGGAAAGCTTTGTGGACTTCATTGAATCTCACCAAAAAACCGGAAAAGGTCTTGCAACAGAGATAAGTGAAAAATTGGAGAAGGATGGTCTAAGCATTTCCGATTGCCGGGGCCAAGGCTATGACAATGGAGCCAATATGTCTGGAAAATACAATGGCGTCAAAGCTCACATCCATTCTCTTAATGAGTCAGCAAGATTTGTTCCATGCGCAGCTCACACTTTAGATCTTGTTGGTGCTCATGCTGCTGAGGTTTCCCCACTCATGATTACGTTTTTTGGAAAGGTTTTTTCAAGCTTCACGTCAAGATGGGAAAAACTGATGAAAACGTTGACCATCTCATTAAAGGGAAATAGTGACACGAGATGGTCTACCATAAAAGAAGCAATTACACCATTGCACAGACAAATCAAAGATATTCTTCAAGTTTTGGAATCCATTATCCACAATACCATGACAAATGCTGTCACAGTTAGCAGTGCAAAAGAACTTCTCATTCATATTGATTTCAGTTTTTTGTGTTGTTGGATTCTTTCTCTAATTGACCGGGAAAACAAACTGCTTCAATCAAAAACCATTTCAATTGACATTGCCGTAAAAAAAATGAAATGGTTGAAGGCTTTCATTCAGAATTTTTGAGATGTTGGGGTGGACAATATTATCAAAGATGCCACAGAAAAAGCTAACCAGAGCGGAATTGATGGTAGCTTTCCAATTAAGAGGAAGCGCAAAGTGAAGCGAATAGCACTTTATGAAGCTGAAGATTACTCTCACCTTCTCACAGCAGAAACAGAATTCGGATCTCAGTGCAACTTTGTGTTTGACAGCATTATTACACAAATAGAGTGGCGGTTTGAGACTGATGTCTGCTGTATCCTCTGATTTTGGCTACCTCAGTGGGCATTCACTCTCTAAAAGTTCAGTGGATGAACTCAAGAAAAAAGCTGCAAATTTATCTCAAATTGACAAGGCAGATTTAGATTCTTCCGATTTCCAGTCAGAAATGGCAAGCTTTAAATATCAAGCTGCCGCAATGATGGACAACTTTGAAAAATCTAGCCCGATCGACATTTTGCAGCTCATTCATAAATATTCTTTGACCGATGCTTATCCCAACACAAAAATTGCTATTCGCATATTCCTCACCATACCAGTCACAGTTGCTACGTGTGAGAGAAGTTTCAGTAAACTTAAGCTCATAAAACACTATATGAGGTCAACAATTGGCCAAGAACGTTTGTCTAGTTTGGCTATAATTTCAATTGAAAATGAAGTGGCAAACAACATGGATTTTGATGATGTCATTAGTGAATTTGCCTCAAGAAAAGCCAGAAAAGTGGCATTGAACTAAAGTTTGTGCAACCTTAATGAAAAATTTTACTTATAACTTGATTTGATAAATTTTGTGATCAATAAATCATTTTTTTCGTTTAATTTTCTTCTTTTTTTTTACGGAGGGGGCGGGGGACGGGAGGGGAAGAGGGGGCGCAATTTTCTTTTCTTGCCCGAAGCGCAAAATTGGCTCGGTACGGCCCTGTATATATATATATATATATATATATATATATATATATATATATATATATATATATATATATATATATATATACACTAGATGGATTACCCGGCGCTTTGCCCGGGTTTCTGTCACACTTAAACTTGACCAAATTTATCTTTTCTAAATTTTATTGTGTTTAATGAGAGTAAAGTTGTTTAAAAACTTTCTTTGAATGTCTGGGATAACCTTGAGGCCAGAGGGGCCGCTAGTGGCCCAAACCTTGCCAAAACCACCTCTCAGGCCAACTTAGTGCCTGTGCCAAGTTTGGTATTTATTGGTCCAGAGGTGTTGACGCCTATAGCTAACATCAAACATACAAACATTGTCTTTTATATATATATATATATATATACACACACACACACACACACACACACACACACACACACACACACACACACACACACACGCACACACACACACCACACACACACACACCACACACACACACACACACACACACACACACACACACACACACACACACACACACACACACATATATATATATATATATATATATATATATATATATATATATATATATATATATATATATATATATATATATATATATATATATATATATATATATATATATATATATAGATATAGATAGATACGTGACATAAAATTTTTAAATTAACCAAATACTAGATTGTTATATATGATTGGAAAGGTTTTTAGTTCAGTATTTTAAAGGTGAAAAAATTATCAAAATTGAACAATTCTACAAAAGATATTGACTACCAAATTTTTGATGTATGGATTTCTTGAAGAAACTGCGATCAAATTTGAGGATTTTTTTTTAAATTAAAACGTGATAACTTGGTCAATTCTTATCGAAACACATACAAATTGGTATCAAAAGATAGGTCTAAGGGCAATATGTACATACAAAGGGTGTACGAAGGGCGCTAGAGGGGCGTCTACAAAACTCTTTATTATATTGAAAAATGTAGATTTTTAAAAAGAAAATATTATTATTTGATTAAAATTTATAATTTTTATTTGTATTTCTAGTATATTCTAACAGGGTACTATCACATATGATTTGGATACTTTATGTTGATAGGCTAGAAGTCCTTCAGGCGCACCCTCTGACCCAATCTCAAGATAATTAATTTGTATCTTCATATCTAAATGCATGCAATTTAGAATTAAAAGAAAAAAAGTTTTTTGAGATAAACGCGTGAAAAGGGTGCAAGAGGGTATTATTTGGAAGCTCTACACCTCTCACACCTTGGATAGGTTAGGTTAAAACTTAATTATTATTTTTTTGGAATAAATAGTATTTATATAAAACACAAATTTTTCTTAAAAAATCAAACTCAACTATATACAAAAATTATATCAAATCAAATTCAACTATATACAAAAAGATTATATACAATATGAACTTAATAAATATATACATACACACTATACATACACTTATCAATAAGCGTATTTAGATTCTGCAAAGTGAATCTATATAAACTTATTAATAAGTAAATTGATAGTTGTTTATAACTACCTTCCTGAATCCTCTGCCATCCCTTCTGCCACCAGGAGGTTTATATTTAAAATACCTTTACCTCCATTCTGGGCCCACATACGGAACGCCCTTTTTGATTTAGGCCCAGAGTGGCTTCGGCGCCAAACCAAGAAATCACTCCTAGACAAGCCTATATTAAAAAAAAAAAATTAAAATCGAAAAATTAAAATGAAAAATAAAAATTAAAGCACAGTAAAAAACTTACCGAGGAGGTCTTGGTTTTCACTCTGGGTCTGGCACCCAGAGTGAAAACAAGTGGCAGTGATGGCGTGGATAAGGCTAATTTTAAAAATTTTTAATATGAAATAAATTTAATAAAAATTATAAAAAATAGTGTTCATTTAGTAAAAAACCATTTAAAACAACAAATTTACAACATCATTAAGATATATCTACCAAGTTTCTCCCTTTTGCGTCACTTACCTTCTTTAGTGTCTCTGTAATGTAAAGTGAGAAATACCTTTTATATTGTTGCTTTAAAACAAATTGCACAGCATCAAAACAAGCAGAAGTTATTTTTTTAAGCTGGTTATCAATGAAGCTTATATGAGTGTTAGTGGTTAGCAATCGAGTATATACTGATTTTAAAATGTTAGGGGCAAGAGTATTCTAAAAAAATCTGCTCTTCTGCAAAACTGAGCAGCTGGATTAGATTTACAATTTGTAATTATTGGCAAAACTTTTTTCACTAACTGAATACCAGAAACATGATCAAAAGTTGCATCTTCAGCTAAAACATAAAACGTTTTTATCCAAGGCTCAGTAAGGAGTTTTCCAAACAATGCAAGCATGCACATTTCTTTTATGGCAGTTTTATTACAAATTGCCCCTCTTAGAATTGCTTGCAAACTTTTACATTTTACTGTTCTAACAGTGAGGAAATGTTTAAACTCACTGTAATGCGTCATAAAAATGAAACAAATATGATAAAGAATATGAAGCCGATTTCCGAGATATCTAGGAATAATACTTCGTAGTAGATCGTTTTCATCTAAAAAATT
This sequence comes from Hydra vulgaris, assembly GCF_038396675.1. Classification (NCBI taxonomy): domain Eukaryota; kingdom Metazoa; phylum Cnidaria; class Hydrozoa; order Anthoathecata; family Hydridae; genus Hydra; species Hydra vulgaris. The sequence goes on from NC_088921.1 coordinate 43,932,294, forward strand.
TGCAAATCCTTTAGGATTACCTCTGATGTCTATAAACCTCATTTTGTTTATGGCTAAAACAATTTTAACTGCCATACAATCATTTCCAAACAAATCATTTCCAACAATTCATTAACAACTCTCACTCTCAAGAGACTGTAATGATCAGCAACATGAAACTGCAATTGTGTCAAGAGGGTGCAATTCAGCTCATTCAAATTCTTGCCCCAGGTTGAACAAACTTTGCTTATAGTAAAATGGTTGACTGCAACTCTGCCTGACATTGTGTTAGATATATTTTTTTAATAATAACATTTATCTAAGCTACTTTGGTTTAAATCTGAATAAAAAAATGCCATTTAATCAATTGAAGTGCATATATGGCTTTCATAATCAAATGCTGTTCCTCCTGGTTACTGATCTAGAGCAATAACAAGACATTTATCTTTAGATGTTAAGTTAATGCTATTAATGTAGACACTTTCTTGTGTTGTAACATCAAACCCAAGAGTAAGATTATTATTATGCATAGCCCACTCTGCTGCTTGCAAATCTGAAATACTGCCAAGATATGTAAGATATGTAAAGTTACCTGTTGGTATATTACACAACAACATATTATAAATTATTATTCTTATTTGTAATGAATGTTTTTTCATCATCTGACATAATTACATTTCTTTCCTCCTTAATCTGGAGCAAATCATTCTCCAAACTAGCAATTACATTGTTCTTGTCAAAACAACAGCATTATGCTTAGTTTTAATTGCCTTAACTTACGCTTTTCATTTAATTTCAAAGCTTTTTTTTAGCTTTAAAGTGATGAATCTGCTCACTGTAATTTTATTTTTTGGGTGTGTTTTTTCAGATCTGGTATTTCTGCCCTTAAAGCTTTAATATTTTTTTATTTTTGTTTTACATATTGTCTTAGAACACATAATTGATTTGGCATGCTATTTAATTCAGCTTTTAATAGTTCTATCTTGCTCCGACGTTCTTTGTAAGAGTTAGCAAACCGAGAAGACAAGTAAGATAACCTACCTTTTCGTTTTTGTTTTGTTAGGGCCTAATTTCTCTCTAAATATATGTTTAGTTACGTCTCATTCGCTATAACCTGCTGATGTTGGTGTTCCCCTAGTTAAAGGAGATAAACTTTCGTATTGGTATATGAAACATTTGAAGAGCCTGATGATAATATAATATTAGGCAAACTTGATATATGGCTTAAAAAAGATTTATTGCAAAATTCAAAAAAACGCTTACTGTCCTCAGCCCTGTTAAAATTTCTAGCCCAATTCAATGATTTATTTATGAGACTCCTAACCTGATTTTTACATGTTTCTATCTTAAAATGTTTACTGACTTGTTGAGATGTTTTGAAAAATGAATCAGGGGCGTGCAGAGCGTGAGTCACCCGAGCAAATTGCTCGGGGCCCCGGACCCTATGGGGGCCCCCAACAGCGGCAATAACATTCCAGGGTTTTTTTTCCTTCTCTTTTTCCCCATCAAGAGCTTTAACTTACATAAAAAATAAAAATTGCTCATTAAGTTTAATGAAAATTGCCTCAAAAATGAGCTTGAGACCTAATAATTTTTTTAAAAATAAATTTAGCGTTGCGTAATTTATAGAAGATCCCTGCGGAAGAGCTTTTGTTTAAATCTTATCTACATGCTTATCTTGAATTTAGCGGGAAAAGTTATGTGTTTAAATCTTATTTTAAAAATGGCGTATTTGGATTAGTTTTTCTACAGGCGATTTGCTTGATTGTACAATTTAATTTATAGATTAATAAAAATAAATTTAATTTTTTCATTTTTGTGATTAATTATATATATAAATTTTGTATTAATTATTTATTCGTGTATATATATATATATATATATATATATATATATATATATATATATATATATATATATATATATATACAAACGTATGTATATATATACATTTATATATATACATATGTATATTATGTATATATATACATATGTTTGTATATACAAATATATGTTCTTATATATATATATATATATATATATATATATATATATATATATATAAATATAAATATATATATATGTATATATATATATATATTTATATATATATATATATATATATATATATATATATATATATATATATATATATATATGTGTGTGTGTATATATGTATATATATCTATTAGACGAAAGTATTTAAAAAAATAAAAATGAAACGCACGTGTCCATCTGGTGCATCAAAGTTAAAAATCAGTAAAGTAAAAAAAGCGGCTCTACAAAAAGGAAGGCAAACATTATTTGATGCTGGAATTACAACTACTCCTAAAACATCAGATGCCCTTTACACTAGCTCAACGAAGCAAAAATATGACGGTAGTATCCAATCTTCTGTTTCTGGTAATAGTGCTGGCAGTATAGAGAAATTAGCCACTTTTGAAGACTGTCAAATTAGTGGTAGTGATAATACTTCTACAGCCATTTGACATTGGTGAATTTGAAACAGAAAATTTCTCCCCTTCTCAGCTGGAAAAGTTTGTCATGGCTGGTCACATTCCTTTCCCACTGGATATGCCAAAAGATAATGGAAATCACATATTTCCAATGTCAGTTTTGAAAAGCAGAATGCCGAATGGGGAATCCTTCTCGCGGGATTGGCTTGTATTTAGCCCAGCAAAGACAGCATTGTTTTGTTTTCCATGGCGATTATTTTTACCTAGAAATCAACTTCCACACATGACTTCATCCCTTGCAATGATTGGAGGATGGGGATATGAAAAGAAGTGGAAGAATCTCATCAGTCGAATTCCTGAACATGAGCATTCGAAAATCCATAAACAATGCTAAAACAATGAAAAAATAAAAATCCATAAACAATTCTACATTCAGTGGCGTGAATTGGAAGCTCGAATGAAAACTGATCAGTCAATTGAACATTTGATGAATCGCCAAATTCTCAATGAAGCTGACACCTGGAGAAAAATCTTGGAACGAATCTTGGATGTGATTCTGTTTCTTGGTGAACGTGGATTGGCTATTCGTGGAAAATCTGACCTAATTGGAGATTCTCATAATGAAAATTTCTTAGGATTGCTGGAACTGATTTCGCATTATGACCCAATTCTTAAGGAACATGTGATAAAAGTTAAACAATCACAGGACAAGGGTCAACGTCTTCAGGCGCATTACTTGTCAAATCGTTCTCAAAATGAATTCATTGGCCTTTGTGCAGCTGAGGTTCGCAGGCAAATTATAGAAGAGTGCAAGGCTGCAAAGTATTTTTCAATTATGGTTGATGCCACTCCTGATGTGTACCATACTGAACAAAGTTCGTTTGTCATTCGATATGTACATCAAAAAGAACCTGGAAAATTTTTAATTGAAGAGCGGTTTTTGATCTTTACAGATTGTGCCAAGAAGACTGGATCTGATATTGCGGAATTAATTCTGGAAACTTTGGAAACATTAAAAATTTGTTTTGAAGACTGCCGTGGCCAAAGCTATGACAATGGAGTTAACATGTCAGGAAAATATAAGGGTGTTCAAGCAATCCTACAAAAGAAGAACCCATTGTCTGTATTCTCACCCTGTGGTTGTCATTCATTGAATTTGTGTGGACAGAATGCTGCCTCAAGCTGTACAGATGCTGAGGCTTTCTTTGGAACTGTTCAAACCGTATATACGATCTTTTCTGTTAGTCCGCAACGCTGGGAAATATTGCAAAAGAGACTTCACGGTGTGTCTTTGCATGGACAATCAGGAACACGATGGACTGAGAGACTTGACATTCGTCCTTTCTATAATCACTTGAGCCAAATCATTGAATTTTTGAAAGAAGTTAAGAGCTTGAATCTCACGCCTAAAGCAAAAACTGAGATTAGAGGTGCTCTAAAATATATGAGCTCCTTCAAATGTGTTCTCATGTCTGGAATTTGGCTGAAAGTTCTCACATTGATTGACCGCTGCAACCAGGTCATTCAGGCAAGAAAAGCAACTATTGATATTGAGGTGGAAAATATTGAAGCATTGATTAGTCAACTCAAATCTGTTCGGGAGGAATGGCCTACAGTTTTAGAAGAAGCCAAGTTAGTTGCAGATGTTGCAAAAATCAGTTCTGAATTTCCAATCCACAGAAAAGTGAAACGCAAAAGTTTTTTTGGGGAGCAAATTAAAGGTGATGAACAAATTACGGAATTAACAGAAGCAGAATCAGGAGAGGAGGCAACATTTCGGAGAACGGTTTATTATCACATTTTTGATTCTGTAATTGGTGGACTTACTGCACGTTTCACAGCAATTCAAGAAATCCTTTCTATATTCTCTTTTTTGTGGAAGTATCAAAAACTGTCTGAAGCAGAAATCAAGAGTGCTTGCTCACATTTTTCGCAAAAATATTCTTGTGATGTGACCGAAAATGAACTGACTGAAGAATTGCTTCACATAAAAAAAATTCATACTGCAAATTTTGGAAAGGAACCTCTGGCCCCATTTGACTTATTAAACAAAATTTCTGAAATGAAGCTTGGAGAACTCTTTAGAAATATAGTAATTGCATTGCGTATTTTTGCTTAAATTCCAGTGACAGTGGCTTCAAGTGAGCGTTCATTCAGTAAATTGAAGCTCATCAAGAATTTTTTGCGCTCAACTATGGGACAAGAACGAACAAGTGACCTCGCCATTTTGAGTATCGAGTGTCTATTAGCAAAAAATATTGATTTCCATGATGTGATTGAAAAGTTTGCTAAACAAAAGACAAGAAAAATAATATTGTAAGAAACAACAGCTGGACTATTTAATTATACTTATATTCCAGTAATATAATAAAAAAATTTAAGCAGGCCTTTTTTTTTTTGGAGTAAAGGGGGTGGGCCCCTAAACTGAAGGATGCTCGGGGCCCCCAAATCCTGAGCACGGCCCTGAAATGAATCACTATTTTTTGTAAATAATAAAAAATATGTCCATTTCTATAAACTGTATTACACTGTATTAAAGTCAATGCCTATTTACGACAATTCAAAATTAGCAGTTAAATACTTTTTGCATTCACCATAAAATACAAACTTCTTTTTTGGCGCAGAAAAAAAAAGTTTAATTTTTATAAATAAAAAGTAATATACTTAAATAATGGTAAATATAATGACATTTCAATTGCTAACTACATTATATATCAATTATTAAATAATCTATATGCGAGTGTATCACATTATTGAAGCTTAAAACAGTTATCTAGTTGGAGTATAATATTAAGGTGTCTGAGTATGCTTTTTTTTCAATGAAAATAGGTAAGCAGTAAGAAAAAAGACTTTTAAAGGTGAAAGAATATATTAGAAAAATGAACCAGCATTCCTTTGATATATACTTGATGTCCAAACAACAGCAAATCTTTACCTAATTGGAGTATAGTATTAATGTGTCTGAGTATGCTTTTTTTTCAATTAAATTTGGCAGGTAGTAAGAAAAAAGTTTATTAAGCGTGAGAGAATATATTAGAAAAATGAACCAGCATTCCTTCGATATTTACTTGATGTCGAAAAAACTAGCAAATTTTTAACAACAATCAAATTCATAATAAATAAAATTTTGCATCAAAGAAATCCATGCAAAATTAAAGTTCTAGTATTCAAAAAATATCTTAGTTGATATATATATTTCTAAAAAATGACAGAGCAAAACAAGTTTATACGATGCAACTTTTCAACAAACACTGAAAAAGCGTGTCACAGAATTTGGCCGAAAAAACGGTTCTGTAAAATCCGGATTTACGGTACTTAATATATATATATATATATATATATACATATATATATATATATATATATATATATATATATATATATATATATATATATATATATATATATATATATATATATATATATATATATATATATATATATTTATATATATATATATATACATATATATATATATATATATATATATATATATATATATATATATATATATGTATATAAACATATATATATATAAATATATATATATATATTTATATATATATATATTTATATATGTATATATATATATATATATATATATATATATATATATATATTTATATTGATTTTTAAAATAAAAAGTTTACTCTATTTGCAACAGTAATTTTTATTAAATCCTTAATGAATTTCGTGTTATTCGCGTTTTAAATTCAAAGTTATAACCTAGTTTATCTATTTAAATAGTGATATAAAAATATTAATTAAACAAAATAACGCAAAACCAATTATGAAAAAAATGACCAATTTCTTCTAGGTGGACTCCTCTGTTCAGAAAAAATCAAGCTAAATGCAAAAGGAACATAAGATATCAAAATTACAACGTCAAATTTACCTTCTTCAGACAATTACACCAATTATAGCTGGCCAAGTTGCTGGATTTTAAAGCAAAAAACAGAGTTTTGTTCCAAAAACGAGTGGCTTTGTTTTCGACAAAAAAGGCTCAGCTGCAGTACCAGCAAAAAAGTGAAAACACTTGGCGTAGAAGCTAAGATGGGAATGGAAATATCTAAAGAATGGTTCAATTATGAAGTTTTTTATTATGGTTAAGATAGAAAGCAACAATTAAGCTTGATAAGCTTTACGTCGTGTATCATGCTTCCCCAAAAAATAGCAGAGTGTTACGTTCATGAGCAGAATTACTTAATATTCAGCTGCTGAAAATTAGTCGAATTTTAAATACACGTTGGGTGTCATCTAGTTTCCGTTCAGTTTTTGCAGAATGGGAAAATTATAAAGCGCTGGTGAAATATTTAGGGCAAGCGATGGTTGATCCTACAAGGGACCAAAATGAAAAATCCACTTATGCAGGTTTAAAAATCCACTTATGCAGGTTTTCATGGAGTTTCACTTCACAATAAAAATTCCAAAAATTGATTCAGCTATTGATCCAAACGCCTTTTACATGAAACTAAAAGAGTCAATTGAGAAAAGGTTGCTTGCTGACAAAGATATTGAATTAGCTCAATGGGCTCGCATCTTAAACCAAAATCATTGGCCTGAAAACATTAACACTCAGGTGACATTTGGAGAAACTGAAATCAGAAATCTGTTATTAAGACTACAGTTAAACGAAAGAGAAATGATTCGTGGATTCCGTGAATACATAGCAGAAAAAACACATCCTGAAAATTTAGTTCATTTGGTACACGCTCTACATACTATCCCAATTTCCTCAAGTGAATGCAAACAAGGGTTTTCACAGATGAATCTGATCATCACACCAACAAGGGCTTTAATAATGGCAAAAACAGTTTTAGCGTTGTTATTCATTAAATTAGTGGGACCACCGCTAACAAGCTTCGATCCTTCAAAGTACGTTCATTGGTGGTTACTTAGTGGAAGACATTCAGCAGTAGACACTAAGAGCAAGGAAAGGAGACGAGAGGATATGTCTAACGAAAATTTGAAAAAACTGTGGGATTTGTTATAGAAAGTTATAGTTTTGTAAAGTTTATGTTTTATATACAGTAACGTGACCCCACTCACCCCCTACCCAAAAAATACAGGTGAGTTCCGGCACCTTTTTTTTTTTTAAAAAAAACACTGTTTATATATATATATATATATATATATATATATATATATATATATATATATATATATATATATATATATATATATATATATATATATATATATATATATATATATATATATATATATTAACTGAAACATTTAAAATTAAATAACTTTATCAATTCAAATTGTTCATTTGTCTTCATCAACTAATCTGATTGGTACCAAAGAACTACTAAATTTGCATCAGAAACAAGTTCAGATTCCTCTGGAAGTTTCTACTTGTACTCGCTTTGGCCAGGGGAGCCATCACAAGCTTATTTACTATACAAAATCTAATGTTTAAATTTATTATGCAATTATTGTTATTTGCAATTTGTAATATGGGAATAAGGAACAGTTTTTTCCGTCTGTCAACTTCCTCAAATATAAATATTGTGCTTTAGTTAAATCTAAATCAACACGCTGAGTGCTTCTTCATCCATCAGTGAAACGTTTGTGTTTTCCATAAAACTCGAGATAGAGATCTTTTTTTCTTTATAGGCGATCCTTAATGCTTCCACAACAGCTTCGCTTCTGTTTCTCCTACTATTGAACGTAATGCCTGAAAATATGCATTAATTATGATAATTTTATTTTAAAATTATTGAATGTCTCAATTGACCTTCCTCCATCAATATAGGAAAGTAACAGTTTACGTTTCGAACACTTAAAAGTTGTCATTTTAAAAAGTAACCAAATTATTTAATTTCTACCGTAAATTTGTCGCAGTGATATAAATTTTTCAACTCGTAATATATATTTTTTTAAATGATGCAGTGTTCAAAAATTGCTGATAACATTTTTACTACAAAATGCAAAAATAATAGAATGAATGTCCATCAAAATTATTTCCCAACAAAAAATTGACAAAAAAACTTACGCAAAACTTTAGAGTTATTGTTATAAACAAATATCGTCTGAAAGCACGATAAAAGCGGTTTTCTGTTTTCTTTCTCGTTTATCACTATTTTTAAAATTTTAATAAATCATTTTTAAAAAACACCTAAGCTACAAATTAATTATACAAACGAAGCGTGGGTGACTGCTAAAAATGATATGAATTTGTTCTAAAATCTCCGTAACATGACACTTTCAAAAATGTATAACACTTTATACTTATTCATAAAAAATTTTATAGAAAATAACTTTTAAAGTGATGAAGCAAATAAATTTCAAATGAACATTTACAAAAATATGAAACAGGAGGGCTTCAAAAATTATCTTTTTACGTAAAATTAGCTGAAATTCCTACATTATAGTAAAGATTAACTATAATACTAATAAAAAAAGTTATAATATAATTTCAGTAGTGAAATTGACATGTGATCAAAACATTTATAGGTACGTTTTAGTAGTACTATTTTCCAATTGCGCGCGGGATTTTTAGCTTTTAGCCCGGGTCTGACAGGCCCGGGTTTTAGGCGCAACCGTTTAACACCTTAAAAATTTCAGATATCGACACCTTAAAATTTTTAACACCGTTTAACACTTTAAGAATTTCAGATAAAACACTTTAAAAATTTCAGATTTTAAATTTGAATTTGCAGTTTTTATGGAGTGGGATTTTTAAAAAAGATCATTAAAAACCAATTAATAAAGCGGACATCAGCTTTAGCAAAGCAACAGTTTGTAAATACAACTGTAGCTGAAGAATGTGAAGACAATGGCGACAATACAATAGTATTATTTTAGTCTAGCTAATCAACATCCAGTTTCTCCAATGATAAACATGATGAGTTTGTCAGCAATTCCAAGATAATTTTAAGTAGCATAAAACAGCATAAATGCACTTGTTTGATTTTAAAATTGTCAACAGTAATAGACAAAACAAATACATGCGCTTGCAAATCAACGTTGATCCTTGCATCTCTGCTGAATCAAATGAGCTGTTTAACATCTTACAATAAAATAAATTGTTAAAGTAGTTGAAGTTTGTGTAAAATGTATAGTGCAGACAAACTGCACATCACTAGTGTCACTAATTGTAAAATTTCGAAAATAATTTATTAAAAATGACATTGTAATAGTTAGAAGTTGATGTTTCACATTTCAAATATGTTTCTTTTATTTGATTTTTCCAAAAAGTGATGTATTTCTAAATCTAGATTCTATTAATACAGAGCTTTCTAATATTGACACGAAAATTATTACAGGACCAAATACTAGTCTATAACAATTGATCAGATAAGGAGACGTCGATTGCTGTTTACGATAATTTTAAACAACTTCATGACCCTTGAGGAGCCCCTTGAATATTATTTAATTGACCTAAAAATTTTGAGGTATTAATTGGGATCACAAAGAAGTTTTTAGGAGGAGCTAAATCAAATTTTTAATGAGTTTTTTTGTGTGAAATACTCTGCTTTTTCTTAGGTATCAAGTTAGTGTAAGAACTGAAACAGCAATGTTGTTGTCACTGTTCCAAGAACAAAAATAGGGGTTGGGAGGGAGGGGGTAGATGTTGACATGATAAATATTTTTAGAAAGTTTCAGCTAGCCAGAAAAAATCTTTTTTTCTGGCTATCTGAAAAAAGATTTTTTAAATATTCCATTTATTCTCATTTAGCCCGGCCCTTTGGCTACTGTGTAGGTAAAATGTATACTATACAAATTGCAGTCAATACTTTAATTTGAATTTTAAAGAGACTAATGACAGAAAATAAATGTAATGTATTTTAGCTAGCATTATAATTTAACTGCATGTTCACCATGTCATGATAGAAACCCTCATACAAAAAGTATAAAGATCTATGGTCTAAGACTGAAAATCTGAATAGTGTGAATACACTAGGTAACATTGAAAAATTCGATTGGAACATACCTGAGTTTGTTCCTGAGTTCGAACCCTCTTTTACAATCTTGCAACTGAAACAAGGAAGTTCTTCAAAGCATCTCTTGAAAAAATATGTTTGACAGGAGAAGTAATAAGTATTTTTTATTAACTGGTTTCTTTTTACCTTAGAGCAGATTTGCCAAATTTCCAGTTTCTACAATATGTGGCACGCCATAAAGCAAGGTTTTTATGTTAGCAACGTAAATACCCTGAAATTACAAAAAGCACCTCAGTGTCATTGAGGTTCAAATGCTACAGAATGCAACACATTATATAGTGATCTTTCATTTTTCTTCCTGAAGAGCCCACTGGCAGCTCAGGTTCTAGTTAATTATCTTAGAGCATTCATGATATTATCTCAGATCATGATAATCTTATGATATTATAATATCTCAGATGATATTATCTCGTGATATTATCTCAGATCATGATGATTCTTAGTACAGGATTTCATATGCAAAACATATTTGGAAGACTGGCTAAAAAACATGAAGATGGTAGTTATAGACAACAATTGGAAGGTGTCTAAATATTTGGAAGACCTGCTCCAAAACACAATGGTATGGGTTATAAACAACCAGCAGAAGATATCAAAACAAGACTTAAAGAAGGTTTAAAAAAAAACTTTTTCACAATATTTTATTGTTTTTTAAATGTATTTTTTTTCAACAAAAATTAATTAAAGTTAATTTTAAAAACATTTTAAAAAATGTAGTTGTAATAAAAAATGTAAAAATCATGAAAGTTTTTCAAAATTCAGTAATTAAGCAACCAATCTGTCAGGAATTAGTGCATTGGACAATGTACTAATTCCTGACAGATTGGTTGCTTAATTACTAATAGCCAATATTTTTACAAAGTAATCAAGAGCTTCAATCATAAAATGTAAAAATATTCTGCAATCTCATTGCAATTTAAACAATTTTTTTTCCTAAAACACCTTCAGCAAAACAATGTTTTAGAGATATTTTTATGATGAGCTATTATAATATATATATATGACCCAATAAAGAGGTTTAGGCCATAGTTGTTTTCAAGAAGTTATTTTTCTGGGACACCCTAGTATATATATGTTCTGTATAATGTTTAAGATAAGATAACAAAATAATGTTCAAGATAAAATGAGAGAAAAAAAAAGTTATAAAGTTCAGAAGATGAAGTTAGAAAGAGTATTAAAGAACTGCAATCAATGCAAACAAATTTCCTTTTGACTCCAAAAAACTTTAAATAGTAATTTTAGATAGCAAGGTAAACAGGGAAAATGACCTAAAAATAATATATGGCAAATGTGATGTCATTTGTAATATATATTATTATATAATATAGAGATTTTACATCTATGTTGAGAGAAAATCCAAAAATCCAAAGCTTTTTTTCCGAAAAATAGTTTTAAATAGTGAATTTGTTAGCAAAGTGTCTTGAATTTAATTGATAATAGGGTAAGCTTTTATGTAGAGATCACTAAAAATTTTGTCTATTAAAATTTAAACAACTATAAATACTATAAAGTATGCAAAAAATTAATGTTCATAGTATATATCTAATTTAAGAAATAAAAGTTTTTATAATTAACTTAAATTTCCTAATTTATATTAATTGTTTTCTTTTTTAATTTCTTGATTTCTGATAATAATTTAATAATGTAAAATTATTTGATAATGGTTGAGTACTATTATATAATATGCTTTTTTTTCAAGTAGTTATTTTCATAATTTATTATTTATAAAATATATTTTTATTTCTTTAGGATTCATCTCAAAAGTATTTCACATTACGTTTTAATGATGGTGATAATGGTGATGAGAAAACAGTTAAAGTACCTGTAAAGAAAGGAAAAACTTTAAAGTATGTTAGTTTACAAGAGTAAAAGTACACATGCACACAAAAAATAATTTGTTCTTTGTGTCATCTAGAGATGTGTCAGAAACAATTTATGCCAGGTACTCGGCTGCGGGATACTCGGATAAACACAGAGTCTGTGTAAGAGTATGACACAATTTTTTGCAAAGTTTTTATAAAAAGCTTATGAAATCTCTTGCACTGATATGTTAGTGCTAAAAAGCGCTTAATAGTTTCCATAAACTGTTTCCGTAAACTGCAAACTTTTCCAAACCAAAACTGTATTTTGTAAGTACCACAATCTACTTTAGCTATATAAATAACAAATTGTTTCTAGTTTTTCCTATCTTTATAGCATTAGGCGTTTTCAGAAAAAGATGAAAAAATGAATAATAATGAAAAAAAAAATTACTGCCCCATGCCAAACCCTCATTCAATGTAGCGGCATTCTTAAGCGGGAGCAGGCTATACATTATTCTGTGTATATACAGCATACATCTATCTATCTATATATATATATATATATATATATATATATATATATATATATATATATATATATATATATATATATATATACACATATATATATATATATATATATATATATAAATATATATATATATAAATATATATGTATATATATATATATATATATATCCTAAATGGCTGTCAGAAACTCCTAACTGGTTGTCAGAAACTCCTTACTGGTTGTCAGAAATATAACTCCTAACTGGTCGTCAGAAAGTTTTTCCATATTTTGTTGACACAAAAAAAAAAAATTAAAATGTAAGACTGGAATTTTTTTTTATTACTTGATAGACTGCCTGCCCTAACCAAACCCTCAGTCGATGTAGCAGCACTCCCTTGCGAGTCAGACTATAAGATAGTTGATATAGAAGCACTCCATTGCGAGTCAGGCTATTTGTCAGTCAATGTAGCAGCACTCCGTTGCGAGTCAGGCTATATCAAGATAGTTGATATAGCAACACTTTGCGCATGATTTACAGTAATAAAAATAAAAATAAAAACATTTTACTAAAAAAAAATATATATATATAAAAACATTGTTTATATTATTAAAAACATTTATAATGTTTTAAAAACTTCAGAATGTTTTTAAAAACATTTTGGTTAATTAAATTTGCATTTTTGCGTTTTTAAAAAAAACGATTAATTTGTAATTAAATTGATGGTTTTAACTTTCTGACAACACGGAAATGTTGGATGAAAGTCAAAAGTAATTAAAAGTGACGTATTTGTTGGCAAAAGAATCATTTTTTACCTTCTGTACTCCCAAATGCGATAATTTATATAACTATATATATATATATATATATATATATATATATATATATATATATATATATATATATATATATATATATATATATATATATATATAGTTTGTTGCATTTGGGAAGAGTGGAAGGAAAAAAATGATTCTTACCCCAACACATATGTCACTTTTAATTACTTTTGACTTTCGTCCAACATTTGCGTATTGTCAGAAAGTTAAAACCATTAATTTGATTACAAATTAATCGTTTTTTAAAAAAACCACAAAAACGCAAATTTAATTGACCAGAACGTTTTTAAAAACATTCTGAATGTTTTTAACAATATAAACAATGTTTTTATTTTAATTTTTTTAATAAAATGTTTTTATTTTTAATTTTTTTAATAAAATGTTTTTATTTTTAATTTTTTTAATAAAATGTTTTTATTTTTAATTTTTTAATAAAATGTTTTTATTTTTAATTTTTTTAATAAAATGTTTTTATTTTTAATTTTTTTTAATAAAATGTTTTTATTTTTAATTTTTTTAATAAAATGTTTTTATTATTAATTTTTTTAATAAAATGTTTTTATTTTTATTTTTTTTACTGTAAATCATGCGCGGAGTGTTGCTTCATCGACTTTCTTATAGCCTGACTCGCTAGGGAGTGCTGCTACATCAACTGACAAATAGCCTGACTCGCAAGGGAGTGCTGCTATATCGACTGACAAATAGCCTGACCCGCAAGGGAGTGCTGCTACTAGAGTTTGGCAGTTTTTCGAAACTGGTTTTAAAAAATTGGTTTTTCAAATAAATTTGACACATTTGAAAACCGGTTTTTAAATTACGAAAACCGGTTTTCTATTTTTTACCATTTTTATTATATATTGTTATTATACAATAGCATTTTGTTACATTATTTGTGTAATCTGTTTCCTTTTTTTTAACACGCTTCTTCAAATTTATCCCTTATCATTTTTGTAAAATGATACGTAATAATTACCCAATAGAAACAGTTGCTTGACTGAAAATACACGCAATGTTGACACAAATTTTTAGAAAGTTTTTCCAAAATGGCTTCCCGAAAAATGCATATGCTTTTCAAATAATTGGGATTTATTATTTCTTTTTAAAATGTATTTATGTGTAAGATTATATTGTGTTTATGTATTTATAAATAACTAATTTAAATCGTTTGTATATTAATAGTATATATAATACTACTATGATATTTATATCTATTTAAATGTAATATTGTAGTATTTATTTTTATGTGTATACTATACTAAGTTTTTTTATTTTGCAAATTAGATTTTTGGAATTTGTTACTCGTAAAATCAAATTTGTTACTTATAAAAATCAAGTATGTTTTATATTATAATTTATAAGTAAATAGTTTCCTTTGATTAGTTTGTTAAGTATTTTGTTATGTTATGGTAATTATGATATGAGCTTAAGCTCTTATCAATGTGGTAATATTATTTAAAGTTACAATTAAAAAAGGTAAGGCATTTTTGTTTCAAAAATATTTATTCAATAATTTAATTTCATTTGCAGATAATAAAAAAAAATGAATAAGTCAGAAGTTTGGAATAGTTTTAAAAGGTCAGGGATAGAAAAAGCAATCTGAAAATATTGTAATAAAATGTTGAGTTGCAAAGGTTCATCAACAAGTAATCTACGTAATCACTTAAAATCAGTTTATAAAATTGATATTGAAAATAAATCAGAAACGTTCAGCAAAGAAGATACTGGTCCTTCATCTTTTTTAAAAGAAAAAACTAATATTATAAATTTCATGCAAGTAAAAAGGAGTAGCTTACAAGAAATCTTATCAAAACTTGCTGCAATAGATGGGTTTTCTATAAATAGCATTACGAAAAGCTCATTCATACGAGAGACTCTTCAACGACGAGGATATTCATTACCCAAAAAAAACTCTAGAGTAATGGACCTTATTCATGCATTTTATGGCAAAGCAAAACTTGAAACTATTACAGAATTAGATTCAATAAAAATGAGTGGAAAAAAATTTTCTATAACTTTAGACGAGTAGACAAGTAAAAGAAATCATAGATATTTAAACATTAATGTACATCACTTAGCAAAAGATTTTAATTTAGGATTATTTCCAATAGCTGGTTTTTGTGATGCTCAGAGAACATTAGAATTAATATCTGGAAGACTTAAAATATTCAATTTGAATCTAGAAACTGATATTGTTGCTGCAACAAATGATGGTGCTGCTGTTATGATAAAATTTGGCAAATTATCATGTATAGTTAATCAACTATGCTATTCACATGCAATCCACCTAGCAGTTACTGATGTATTATATAAACATAGAGAAATGGTTGAAGCTGAATCCGAAGTAAATGGTTCAAGTGGGGAATCAGATGATGAAGATGAAGACAAATATGACGAATATGAAGAGCCTTTTTCTTATATTTGTAACCAAGAGCATCCTATTTTGTCTGACAATTGCAAACATTCCGTTTCACAGATCAGAAAAATTTGTAAATTTTTTTGAAAATCTCCAGTAAGAAATACCATTCTTCAAAATTATATAAAATTAAAAAAAGGAAAAGAGTTAAATTTAATTCTTGACTGCAAAACAAGGTAGAATAGTATAGAGGAAATGGTTGGAAGATTTTTAGCAGTAAAAGAATGTGTAGTTTTAGCATTGAATGATCTTGGTTTATCTTATAAGTGGAATGAAGCTCAATATCCTACACTTTTGGAACTTCATAAAGTCTTGGAACTCATTCGTCTAGCAGTAGAAGGCTTAGAGCGACGAGATGCCACTTTATTAACTAGTGAAGGTATATTTCTATTAAATGAACTGAAAAATATAAAGTCTTAAATAAGTTTGAATCTATTAAAGGCTTTAGAAGAAAGAATTCCTTTAGCTTCAAAAACTGACATTATTAAATTGTCTGAAAGGTTATTGTCTACAATATTTCAAAATTCTATTATAAACACCGCTTCACATCAAGAGGAAATCGAAGAAACTAATTATCAGAGTAAAGCTTTTTTAAAAGAGGTCATGTAAAATTCAATCAATAAGTTTCTTGAAGAGCCTGCAGAAAACATCACTAACCCAAAAACACTGAGGGCTGAGTTTTCATTATTTGAGGCAACACATAAAAGAACCAAAAACTTAGATTTATTATTTGATGCACTTAAAACTATAAAACCGAGCTCAGTACCTAGTGAACGCGTATTTTTAATTGCAGGCAATTCTGTGTCCAAATTTAGAACAAGACTTAGCCACCGTTCAGTGGACATATTATGTTTTTTAAAATCTTATTTTCTCAGAAAAATTACGAAAGTGAAATAAATATAATAATTATACAATGAGTGAAATAAATCTCGTTATTCAATTTTTTTTAAAAAATTCAAAAACCGTTTAAAACCGGTTTTTTGGGGAATTTGGAATTCGAAAACCGGTTTTTCAAAAAGTCGGTTTTTGTCCAAACCCTAGCTGCTACATCAACTGAGGGTTTGGTTAAGGGAGGCAGTCTATCAATTAATAAAAAAAAAATTCCAGTCTTGCATTTTAATTTTTACTTTTTGTCAACAAAATATGGAAAAAACTTTCTGACAACATATAAGAGTTCTCTCTCTCTCTCTCTCTCTCTCTCTCTCTCTCTCTCTCTCTCTCTCTCTCTCTCTCTCTCTCTCTCTATATATATATATATATATATATATATATATATATATATATATATATATATATATATATATATATATATATATATATCTAAAAGCTTGTATATATATATAAAAGCATGATCATCATAATCATCATTATCATCATCACAATCATCATCATTATTATAATCATCATCGCTTTAGCCTCCCCAATTTATGCTGTTTCTCTAATATAATATAAAGTCTCCTTAACTTAAACCTGTTCATACCATATGTAATGCACTCTCTCCAAGTTTTTTTTTTCAATATCTTCACTTCCAGCAAGGATGCAAGAAACTGCTAGTATAGTTGAAAGTTACTGGAACAGAAAAGATGAATTTTATAGAACAAGATAACGATTGACAGATGACTTTGACAATGACAAGATAACAATGACAAGATAACGATGACAAGATAACGATGACAGATGACAGATTGACATATGAAGATTGCAAGTTATGTGAATCAGGAAAGCAAGATAAAGGAAGTGAATTCCAAAAAACTGATGTTCAAGGAAAAAAACTAGATAATTAAGAGTTTTTGGTGCACTAAAGAACAGTTACAGTAAAAGGATGAGACTTAATTGAGTGATGAGTAACATGAGAATGAATTTTAGTAGATGGCACAAGAGACACTAGCTCTTTAGAGCAGTGCCAATTATAGTATTTGTTGAAAAGAGAAAGAAAAGCAATATTATGAAGATGTAATAAATGGTTGGAGGTTGGCTGCAAGAGCAGGTCCAACTATGTTTACAATGTGTTTTTGCACCTTGTCTAAAAGAGAAAGGGCATCATTAGAAGTTCCGCTCTAGATATGGCAACTGTATTCCATAAAAGTCCAGATTTGAGATTTATAGAGATAGAGAATAGAATTCAGAGTAAGAAAGTGTCAAGCATGATAAAGAGATGCAACCTTAGGAGATGTTAGTTTTGCAATGGATTTGATATATGGTTTCCAAGAAAGATCGGAAGTAAAAGTTAATCCTAGAAGATAAAAGGTAGATGACTCATCGAGTACATTACCATTCATAAATATAGGAAGATCTAAATTATTGCGATATTGATTGGCTGAAAAAAATTGTGTTTTATCTGAATTAAAGCTAATCAGCCACTGTGAGCCGCAAGCTGTAGCAGAAGTGAGATCCTTTTCAAGCATAAATGCCCCCTTCAAGCAATCAGAGATTGTTGGCTTCTTATCAAGACAAGAATAAATGGTAGTATCATCAGTGAACAATGCCATCTTAGATGTGAGAATATCTGGAAGATCAATAATGTAAATTAAAAAGTCTACCTTTTTCTCCTGAAGCTGCCTCTCTACATGCAGATACTCAAATCATCTGCATTCTCATTGCTCAAGATCCCTAAACCACCTTAATCTTCTCTGACAAACTTTGTCTGATACACTCACTACTCCTAATCTCTGTCTAAGATCATTCTTTTCTTGTTTTTTCAGAGTCAGACCACACATTCATCATCTCCTCTCTTAGCAAATATATATAAACAAATTCTCTCTTAAAGATTTCTGATCTACTATAGTTGCAAATAAAGGGTTTAGGATTTTTTTATAAATATTAATATTTTCCATATTTAGTGGTAAATCTAATTTTTTAAATCATTTTTTACACTGAAAGTTTATAAGTGCTACACTAAAGTGACTTTCTTTATGCAATTTTTTAATTTAATATCTTCCTGTGTTAGACATGTTGGATTATGTGACTTTTTCTTTTAAGTTATTGGCGATCCAACAATTAGAGCGCTTACTCAAGATCCAAAAAGTTTGCAATTCAAATTTTATGCTGGCAATAAAAATATCACTTTCTTTGTTATTTCTGCCATAATAATAAACAATTAAAAAAATACTTTTAATTGTGTGTTATAGCTTGTGTCTTGAACTATTTTTGGTTGTGTATGATTGATCTTGATGCATTTTTTTACAATGTGCAATATTGGTCAATATAGTTTGTTAGATTACAAATTAATAATATTTGCCATGATGCATTAGTGCAGTTAGTCTGAAATTCAAGAATTTCAAGTTCAAAGCTTACTTATGTTATTAAAGGAAAACCTGGAAAAGGATTTTTAAAATTTTTAAAGACTTAAATAGTTTAGATTAAAAAGTTTTCAAATTTTCAAAGCACTTTTTAAATTGTTATGAAAAGGTAGCAAGTTTATAAAAAGTTCCTTAATTATTTGACCTTTACTTGTAAATAAATATTTGTTTACAAGGAAATGATGTTTATTAATATTATTAAAGATAATGACTATTTTTATTACTATAATTAACAGGAAATGGTGTTTCTAATATTATTTTTAAATGTCCTGTTTAAGTAGCATTGAAAAAATTTATTTTTTACATAAAAAAATATCTTATGTACTCTAGGAATTTTTTATTTTAAATTGAACTTAATCAAGTTTTTGTCTTTAAAAGCTTCGTTTAATAATGATAAGAATACTTCATCTAAGTTAACATGTTAAAGGTTAACAATTTTGAGTATAAAAGTTATTTGTTTTTTAATCTGTATAATATTTTTTTTTTATGCCAGAGTTTGTTAAATGGTTGTGCAATTTCTAACAACAGTCCCATATTAATTAATGAATCACAGTTTATCCAATAATGATGTAGCAAAACTGTTAAACAAATTTGGTACCCATAAATTTCATCCTTTGGATTTCACTGATGCTTTCCATGATTACTTTAGGAATCAAAGTGCTGATTCTTCTAGTAGCAGCAAAGACACTTTGTACCTTTTCATATTGACACTATTTAAAAGAAAAACTTTAAATTTGTGTTAATATCTTGAAAAATATTTATTGGGAACAGTTCTCATTTCATTGCAAACATAAAAATGTATAAATATACTAATGTTGTTATAATATGAAAGTTATGCAGTTATAAAGTATTTTCCAGTTATTTTTATTAGTTTTTCCAAGTTATTTTGCTCTTTTCATTTTTAAAACGTTGATGCTTTTGTTGATGCTCATTTTGTAAGCGTTGATGCTTTTGTTTTGTAGCTAATTTCTTAACTCAACTGCAACTGAGTCAATAACTCCATTGTATAGGCTTGATACCTTTTTCTATCTTGTGCCTCAATTAATTAAAAATAACATTAATTATAATTATAAATTAATAAAGGGCGCATCAGTGTCAAAAATAATTTTTTTGTTTTTTAATTCAAATTATTTTATCTAGAGAATCCTTGGGTGCAATATTAACTGGACAAAAACTATCATTTGATACACATAGTGTTTTTCTGGATACGTCAAAAACTCCACTTCCACAAGGAACAGATACATTTGTATTAGGAGGACATAATCTACTTGTAAAAGGTTGGTTAATTTGTGTTAATTTACTTAATTTTTTTTAAAAAGGAACTTGCTAACTATAGAAGCTGTAATACTACTATTGTAACTTTATTATTTATAACATTATATGTATGTGTATAATGTGTAGATTATATGGTTGATATGTATGTATATAATATGTTTCAGTAATGAACCAGTTTTCACTGCAACTACTGGAAGTGAACATGACTCTATTGATGTGAAACCTTTTTTTTCAATCAATAAGTTTATTTGGAACTTTAAAAGGTCTCACACACTGTAGACTCATGTTTACTTTTAGCTGTGCTAACATTATGAGGATGACAAATAGCATCTGTTTTAAGTTATCAAAACAGAAAAGTGCAACAAATATATTTTAAAGATGATCCAATTTTACTTACAAGGTTCTCTTTTTAGATATTGTTCAGAGGCTTTTTTAATTATGTTATCTTGCTAAAATCAAAGTCAAAATTTTCCGCAATATGATGGAATGGAAGCTCATAATATGAAGGCAGCTAATAAAACTAAAAAGTTTTTTTTTGCTTTAAATTTCAGAGTTCAAATTTCTTTGGTGGCTTCAAACTTTGCGATCACTGACTTTATCACTATTACTGACCAACATGGGAATTATTTGTTTCTGTTGCAGAAATTTTACGTACCAAATCTAAAAGCGGATAGATAAAATGTTACTTGTGTAAGTTAGATAAATTAACTTGCTTAAGTTTTTGAATTATAGTTCGGTAGTCTCTTTAACATCTTGACCATTTTCTTCCAAAGATGAAACACTACCTTTTTGCTCTTGCTGGATATTCAAATCAGATTTTTTTGTGGAATTCTTAAATTTAAATCACATTAGCTTAGACAATGTGCACAGTCATTGCAAGATTTTTAGCAAGAGGTTACTAAATCTTTCCTGCATTTGCAAAAAGCAATATTTAAAAGTTTGTCAAGTTTAGGTTCCTAGTACATTTTGTTTGCTTTTTGAACTTTGTGTTGAGCTATTTTGGAGAATGCAGACCAACTTCTTAGTTCAATAATTTTAGTACCACAAATATGGGCTTTGAGCAACATCATAACATAAAAATAACTTCTTGCATTGATAAAAGTAGGTTTTTTTATAAATTAGTATTTTGTCTAGCTGCAAATCAAGACATTGCTGTAAACAATCATGCAATGTTGGAAGTTCAGTTTGATGTAACTTTCTAGGACCTTCAAGATTGCCGAGTATGGTGTTAATGGATTTTCGCATTTTCTTACCAACTAATGTTTATGTATTTTTTACAAACTGATTTTATGTCATTTTTATCTGAAAGATAATAATCTGGAATAATAGCAATAATTTGAAATTAAATCTATAATATTATCAATATGTTATTTTCATATTAAAAAAAGTATATAGACAATATTTTCAATAGTTTCTATGTGCATTTTTGAAATAAATAGTCAACATTTAGGAAAAAAACATAATATTTTTGGAAAAAAAAAATATTTTGTAGTAGCAAGAGTTATATTTTCACCAAAAAAAAAATTACATATTGAGTGAAAACTAAAACATGCATTAGTAATATATATATATATATATATATATATATATATATATATATATATATATATATATATATATATATATATATATATATATATATATATATATATATATATATATATATATTAGTTATGTTGTTGTTTGGCGCTTTTTATGTTTTTGTTATCATATTAGCACCCAATTTATCATGGTCTATCATGTTAAATTAATACATCGTTAGGCTCATCAGGAAGAATTCTGATTCTTCCTTCCTTATGCACCTACTGATGGTAAAACACAGTGTTCAAGTAATCAAAAATTAGATAAGTGTTTTTACTAATTTATTATTGCTCTGTTCTTTTAGAACATTGAGCAATCTATTAGTAGAATACACTAACATAATTTATAATTTATATGTATATATATATATATATATATATATATATATATATATATATATATATATATATATATATATATATATATATATACACATGCATACAGACCTTGTTTTAAATAAAAAGGTTTTAGCACATTAACTTGTCATTGATTTGATGTCATAAAATTATCTTTATTATTATTTTTTTTAATTTAAGGACTATAATTTTTTAATACTACCCAAATAAAATAAATTACAGCAAAACAAGTTTAATTTACTAATTAAGAAAAACATATCTAGAAGTGTTATTTTGTAAATGTACATATTGTAGAATGTCTATTTTTTTCAATTTTTTTGTTTTTTAATATTAAATAATTGAATTTAATATTACATTTTTTATTAGCATTTAACATAAAATAATTTCTTTCTTTTCTCTATATTTGTAAATGAATTAAAGTGTGTTAATTTTTTTTTTTCATCATTTCTTAAAATTGTGGCTTTGCAAATAATAATGAATTTTTACTTTTAAAGAATTTTTAACAAACAAAAAATATTACTTGTCGCAAAAAAAAAAAAAACTCAAGTTAATTACTTTACTAGGGCCTATTTTTTTTGTGACAAACAAAGATATAAGTTTCCTAGTACTATTTATTAAGAAATATATACCATTGTGCTTTCACTTGCCTTACGACAAAAAAAGTTAAATGTACGCTTTATGAACATTTTTAATGCAGTGTTACAAGTTATAACATTTTTACAAGGAATTTAAATTTTTGTATAAAATAGAAAAGGAGGAGAAAAAAGTGTAATTTTTTTTTAATTAAATAACTTTTTTAATCAAAATTTATTCTAAATTATAAGAAAATTCTATTTTCACTTTTTTGATATTGCAAACTGTTAATTATATAAAGCTGATGCAACTATTATAAGTTATTTTTCTAAACTATTATTTTATGCTTATAAATATAAGCATAGACATTGCAAGAGCTATATTGCTTCAAGCATAAATACTTGTAACAATTAATTAAATAAAAAACTTCTTCTATTGATTTAACTTATAATATATCAAGAGAGATCAAAAGAGTTATCAAATATTTATTCTTAATAATGTTATCAAGTATATTTATTCTTGATAACGAGGATAACTCTCTCAATATTATATTTTATAAAATTAATAATAAATTCATATCCGT
Organism: Hydra vulgaris; assembly: GCF_038396675.1. Taxonomy (NCBI): domain Eukaryota; kingdom Metazoa; phylum Cnidaria; class Hydrozoa; order Anthoathecata; family Hydridae; genus Hydra; species Hydra vulgaris. The sequence continues at coordinate 43,955,911 of NC_088921.1, forward strand.
TAAAGAAGTTTTTTTTAATTATAAAAAAATAAACTCTTTATGAGATGTCATTTAAAGTTTGACATTAATGTTTTTTTAATTTTTTGATAAAATCGATCATAACAAAACAAACAAACAAACAAACAAAAAAAATTAAAATATCAAAAGCTAATATAAATAAAATTTAACGTGTAAAATTTTTAGCTAATAATTTTTTGTTTTGTTTTTTATTTTATTTTTAAAGGTTGGTAAATTATATTTGTTAGTGTTTGAGAAATAGTTTTAATAAACATTTTTGGGTTTGCATGATGATAAATAAAAGTTTTTTTTGTTATGTTTCTTTTATGATTTCATTTTTTACGTGTCATATAACATCTAATTTTTTTTTTCTTTTTCTGAACATTTTTAATGGAAAAGTTAGGTTAATAAAAATAAAATTTTCGTTGTTTATTCTTAACTTATTACATTTGTAAAAGGGCAGTTATCAAATGTAATTGTCATGCAAACTTTTTTGCGTAATCCTCATTAAAATTTCATCAGTGGTTTTTATAACGTTTATTACCGTTTAAACAATATCTTTAGACTTGTTTAAATATTAAAAAATGATAAAAAGCCCACTATTCTTAGGTCATGAAATCTCGTATTTTATCACAAAAATTAGGCTCTCTTGACTTCTGGAGAATCTTTAATAGTATTTAATATTTTTAGTATCTTTAATATATCTATAGTATCTATAGTATCTTTAATATATCAATAGTATCTTTAATAGTATCAATAATAAGGGCAAATTTGTTATTCCACTTCTCTTGTATGGTTCAGATTTCGTCACCTCACCTAAAGACAAAGCTGAATTGTTTGCTAAGAATTTTTCATCAATATTATCTCTTGATTCCTCTAGTTGCGTTCTACCTGATTTAGCCATCAAACAGGTTGATTCATTGCTTGACATTCGTATCTCTCCAGCTTCTATATCTAAAGTGACTTCCTGCTTAGACTCTTCTCCAGCGTGTGGCCTGGATAACAACCTGTTATAGTCTTGCAGAAGTTTTCTTTGGAGCTATTGTCTATACTTTCAAAACTATTTAACAAATGCTTATCAGAGTCTTGTTTTCCAGCCTGCTGGAAAGTGGCATCTGTTAACCCTATTTTTAAAAATTCTGGAGAGCAATCTGATTCGTCTAACTACCGTCCCATAAGTCTTCTTCCTATCATAAGCAAGGTTTTTGAATCTTCAATTAACAAACACTTAATCTCTCATCTTGAATCTAAAAAATTACTATCTGATCATAAATATGGTTTTGGATCTTCTTGTTCTACAGCTGATTTGCTAACAGTAATAACTGATAGGTTTTATTGTGCATTAAGGTGGAGAGGTTAAGGCTGTCACTCTTGACATTTCTAAAGCTTTTGATAAAGTTTGACATGTGTATCTGGTAACATCTTTAAGATTATTGAGTCCTACCTTTCCAATCATAGTATAAATATTGTCTTCGATCAACAGCACTCTTCTTCATATCCTGTAACTTCAGGGGTTCCTCAAGGTTCTATCCTTGGCCCTATACTCTTTTTAATTTACATTAATGATTTTCCAGATATTCTCACATCTAAGGTGTCATTTTTCGCTAATGATACTCATTTATTCTTGCCATGATAAGAAGCCAACACTCTCTGATTGCTTGGAGGGGGCATTTATGCTTGAAAAGAATCTCACTTCTGCTACAGCTTGGGGCTCACAGTGGCTAATTAGCTTTAATTCAGATAAAACACAATTTTTTTCAGCCAATCGTTATTGCAATAATTTAGATCTTCCTATATTGATGAACGGTAATGTACTCAATGAGTCATCTACCCTTCATCTTCTAGGATTAACTTTTACTTCCGATCTTTTTTGGAAACTGTATATCAAATCCATTGCAAAGTTAGCATCTGCTAAGGTTGCATCTCTTTATTGTGCTAGACACTTTCTTACTCTGAATTCTATTCTCTATCTCTATAAATCTCAAATCCGTCCTTGTATGGAATACTGTTGCCATATCTGGGGCAGACCTTCTAATGATGCCCTTTCTCTTTTAGACAAGGTACAAAAATGCATTGTGAACATAGTTGGACCTGCTCTTGCAGCCAACCTCCAACTGGTATCACATCTTCGTAATGTTGCTTTTCTTTCTCTTTTCTACAAATACTATATTGGACACTGCTCTAAAGAGCTAGTGTCTCTTGTGCCATCTACCAAAATTCATTCTTGTGTTACTCGTCGTTCAATTAAATCTCATCCTTTTTCTGTGACTGTTCTTAAATGCTCCAAAAGCTCTTATTCATCTAGTTTTTTTCCTCAAACATCAGTTTTTTGGAATTCACTTCCTTCATCTTGCTTTCCTGATTCACATAATTTGCAATCTTTGAAGTCATCTGTCAATCATTATCTTGCTCTACAATCTTCATCTTTTCTCTTCCAGTAACTTCGAACTCTTATACTGGTTGTTTGCAGCCTTGTTGGAAGCGAAGCTGCTAAAAAAAATATATATTTATTCATAATAATAAGTAAATAATAAATATACAAGTATTTTCCTTATAATAATGGGTTCCATGTTACATATTTTATCTACCCACTTACCAAATGTATAGAGTTGCACTTTTTATGTTATGTGTCTAACAGAATAGTTATTGAAAAATGGGATTTTTAAACAAATGATTTTGAAGTTGCTTAAATTGGGTGTAAAACTTGCAGACACTATTCTGTGGTTTTGAAAATTGTCACAATAAAAAAAAAGACTGCGCTAAATTAGCAACATAAACATTTGAAAAATCACTTTGAGTTGACATAAATGTATTACTCAAATTAAGTGATTTTTTGGCATTATATTTTTTAATAGAGTTTAATAGAAAGCTTAAAAAAAGTAAAAAATGTGCAAACCAAAAACTGTTACTAGCAAATTTTGAAGTAAAAACGTGGTGCTCGAGGCAATTGAAATATATATGAACTTAAAAAATATTGCATCAATTGTTGAGAGAAGAAATAAGTAAAAAATTTTATGTTTTAAAAAATCAGAAACAAAATAAACATTGTGTAATATTAGTACATGATAACATTTTTACATTTATTGAGTTGATTCTCCATAAAAATAGTTTTGCAAAAGTTTTGTAAATTGTTTTTTTTTTATTAAAAATTATAATAGAATATATTATAACAGAATATTTAAAAATTATATTTTATTATGTTGTACAATGCCTGAGGGTTGAATAAGTCAAGCTAACAAGTTTTGCAAGTACAGTAAACTTTAGTAAATCATAAAAATGCTATAAATTTATTACACATAAGTCTTATACCCCTGAGCTTTTAACTTTCAATGTCGTCATTTTGTTTCTATTAACAATTTTTATGTTTTCTAAAATTTCAAACACAGCATTGTAACATACCTCATTTTAATACATTTTTTGTCTTTAAAGTTTATTTCATTATTTTCAGACTACACTTTTGTGTCAAATCCTGCAGTAATATAAAATATATATTTTATAATAAACTAAAAGAATAAATAGTAACATTTTATAAAAGGTTAGTTTGTGCAGACTAAAAAACTTTGTCAACATTTTTTTATTTAATTATATGAAGGGTTCATCACTTGTCGCTCTGAACTCAATAGTCTTAGAGCTACAAAAATTGATAAAGCTTAACTTCCCTGGTAGTTATTTTAAATGATATTTATGGTAAAATTCAAATTCTAATTTATTTTGATTAGTTATGGTAAATATTTTTTGAACAGTTATGGTAAATATTTTTTTAAACAGTTATGGTAAGTTTTTTTTTTGAGCAGTTATGGTAAATATTTTCTTCCAGTGATTCTATATAGTGAAAGTGATTCTATACAAAATGTACAAAAACCTGAAAATAACAATTTTTAAAATTTAATTAATATCTTATTAAATTAACTTAATACATTAAGGCATTGTAAAATACTAATTTCAAGAAAGTTTTTTAATTCTTTGTGAATGTGAAGCTCATCATACATCAGCAACTTTTAATTGTCATTTATAAAATTCAGTGACAATTTGTTTAAGTGTCAAAACTTTTATTTAAACATCAAAATGCCATATATGAGAAGTGATGAAAATGAGAATAGAAAAGTAAATGGACTGAAAATTATTTGTTTACATTAAATAATAGTGGACTTCAGCAAAATCTTATTTATAATAAAAAATTTAATCAAAACGAAAAATCGGATGTGGAAGACAATTTAAAAAAGACACTGAATTTTCCTAAAAATTTCCAAAGAAAATTTTCCAGAAAAAATGTTACCCTTGAGCCATAGTGTAAAGTAGCTAAAACTCAGAATTTGATTATCAAGTAATGTAACAGCTTTAGTGGCTACCCAAAGCTATTAAGTAATGTAACATCTTTAGTCGGTACCCAAAGCTATTAAGTAATGTAACATCTTTAGTCGGTACCCAAGGCTATTAAGTAATGTAACATCTTTAGTCGGTACCCAAGGCTATCAAGTAATGTAACATCTTTAGTCGGTACCCAAAGCTATTAAGTAATGTAACAGCTTTTGTGGCTACCTGAGGCTATCTTGACTACAGACCTTACAATTGTGCAATCAAGCAGAAAGACAGGAGAATTTTTAAACAAAAATTTAAAAGTGAATTGCCTGAGATATTGAAAAAAGTTTCTGAATGAACTATGGTTTTAAAGTGTTGTGTTACTTTAAACTAACTATAACATACTTCATGCTAACTATGACAAAAGAATAAAAAGTACGTATCTGCTTATTGTTTACCAAAAGATAAAGATGAACGTTTTCGATGGATGACTGCAAATTGAAGAGATAATATTCTTTATGCAAAATATACTGTGGTATGCTCACATTTGCCTGAAAATGTTAACTTGATAATGATTAATCATAAGAAACAAACCAATGTACTTCCAACATTATTTCATAGCATTAATTTTAGTCAAGTTCCAACAGCACCAGTAAAACCACATGAAAAAAAACGTTGTTTTTCATGTCATAAAGTAGAATATATTATTATAAAATTAATACAATAATATTAATACTACTGTAATATTTTTTTTTATTATTACTATTATTATATTACTATTATTATATTCTCATGAATTAAAGACTTTTTATTTCATTCTATATTTTGTTGTAACTTATTTTATATTCATAATACTCTTTTAGATTTCTTTAAATTAAAAGTGATTCAACATATACAGCATTTCATATGGGTTCTTAGTGTTTTATTTCAATACTTTCAAATTAAAAGTGATTCAACATATACAGCATTTCATATGGGTTTTTAGTGTTTTATTTCAATACTTTCACAGAACCAAATAAAAGTAATAGACAAATTTTTTATTTTATCTGCAGCAATTTGTTTTTTAAATAATTCTGAAATGACAAAAAAAAAAGTAAGTTTTACAAAAAGAATTATTTGTGATGAGAAGTATCACTGTTGGAGAGCCTTTGTACTCACTAGATATTGTTCAAGTCTTAGAGTATATGGCTGTATCTCAAGCATTTTACAAATGTTTAAGAAATAATTTTCAGCTACCTAGTGTACAATCTTTAACAAACTTGATACTATATCTTTAATTTCCAAAATATTTCACTGTTTCAAAGACAGCGCTCATGCATTATAACAGTTGATGAAGTATACATTAAAGCAACTGTCATATTTCTTGATGGAAAAATCTATGGTCATGCTCAGGATACCCAGAGAAGCAAGCAAGAACAATTTCTTTTTTTTATATTATTCCTAATGAATCTTGGAGGACTAAAACAATTATATTTTTGTTGTATGATTATGTTCACTTATGGAAGAATATACGTAGCAATTGGCTAAATAACAATAATATGTTACTTATATATGGGTACAAGAGGTAAAAAAATGTTGGTGACATGATAACTGATCAGAATTAGGTAGTGGATTAATGGTGATCCCCCTCCTCAGGAATGCACTGCGATCACCAATAATGTTTTGAAGAGCCTGAGACCTGCACTAATGCCACTCATCAGGAGCATGTCCTTGTAACTGATCTCACCGCCTGCACTCTACATCATGCTAGTCAATATTGCAATATAATAGGACTACACTACAAAAGCTAAAAATCCAATCCCTATCCCAGTTTATACAGCGCCAACATTCTTAGAGATCTCGTGAGGGTGGTGAGGGATATGTGTGGTGTAGCTGTTTATATGTGTATAAATACACGCACTCACAACATAAAAATATACACATATCCCTACATATATGCATACATACATACCTATATATATACATGCACACATATATACATACATACATACACATAAACATTAATATACAAAATAGTGACAATAAAGCAAATAGAATAGTGACAATGACAAAATAAATAGTAAGCAGCAGATAGCACATAGTACTTTAAAGTGACCATATTTATGATTACAATATGCCTAATATATATCTATGTACATATATATGAATATGTAACAATCCAGGAATTCGCAACTTGTAAAGATAGGATCTAGGATAAAAATAGTATGTGTTAAAGGTATACAAACGTAGTGTGAAATTTAGTAAGACAAATAGTTCAGAGAATATAAATCTCACCTGATAGGTGGAGATAACTCTTAACTGAAAATAGTTTTAGATAATAACAAATTGATAGATTGATAACTCAAGAAAGCCAGCTAATACACAATATAATTAATGGATACACCAGAAATGAATAATAATTCAATATGTAGAATGTCAGTTCGCTAGACACCCTTTGATCGATTATGCATCTATGACCTGTGTCATCCATTCTCATATAGCATTGTGTTTAGCTTTCTATTCACCCAATTTGAAAGTGGACGAAAACATAACAAGACCATACTAGATGACCAAATGATACATACTAATGCACTACATCATCACACCTGTCAAGAAGAAAACTTTGAAAACCACGAATATTAGTGAATGATAGATTTAGAGAACTTGGTGATGGCGATGGTTTTTTGTGTTTTATAGTTTTTGGTACTTTAGTCATTTTTAAATTTGTTAAAGAACTTGACTCAAAGCATAGATAGTACTCAGTACATTGTTTAATAGCCCAAGCAATTGCCTCATTACTAATAATAAACTCTAAGCCATAACATGTGCATTGTTAATGTCCTTGACAATGCACACCAAAAGTACAAACAGGGACACCATCCTTGTGAAACATGACACTGTTGGTACTCAGATATTTTGCAGCTGTTGATGGAATCAGCTTCTCTGAGAGCTACCCAGCAACTTAAGTGACATAAAATTAGCATCATAATATTCTCTGACATATGATAACTCTTGTGATGTGGGCATTTACAAGTGTGAGATAAACTCTAAAGGACCACAAGAAAACTTCTGCCTCTCTGGAATCAGATTGGAGAAGAAAATATTGTAAATGTAGTATCTGAATTATTGCAGATAAAAAAATGAATAAGGGGAAAAAATATTTGTTTTTACTGCATTACTCACCAAAAAGCCTTCTGTACAGAAAGTTTCCCAGAAGAAATTTAAAAGGTTATCGAATTAGTGGTGAATATTATTAACAAAGTAATTGCAAGTAATCAAATCCCAGTTTTGTAAATTTCTTCAAGAAGCCAGTCATTAATGAATTTCCTTTGCACAATAAAGTGGTCTAAAGTTCTGTATTGACTTGTTGCTTGTCTTAATGAAGTTAAGACATGGGTTATCAGACCTAATTTGGTTACTAAAGTCATGGTTGACATGAAATCTGGCTTTTAAATAATTTCAACATTTTAAATAAAAAGCTTTAAGGAAAAGTCTTACTTTTAAAGCTTTACTCTTACTATCATTTGAGATGTCTTTATTTGCAATTGACATTACCACTAGTTATTACTTTTCCAAGTACTAAACGAAAGTACTAAAGTACTAAACTAGTAAAGGAAAGTACTAAAGTACATGAAGACTACCGAGATTTCCATTGACCTTAAGTTCCTCAAGAAAACTGTTAACAAATTTTTTCTGTTTGCCATTTTTATTTATTTGTCCATTTTTTTGCAACTGAAAATGTCAACTGACATTTTCAGTTGTAACTGACATTTTCAGTTGTAACTGACATTTTCAGTTGCAACACAATATTGCACAAGTGCTTATGCTTTTCAAGTTTTCTTTATATATTTTTGTTTAAATTTTATATTAAAAAATTGGAGGTAAGAAATTATTTGAATAAAATATTTATATATTTTTCTTTAGTGCTGATTGATTCTGCCACCTTTACTTACTTTATTATAAATTTATTTTAAATGGGAGTTTACTAAAAATATTTACACAATATTTAGAAAATGACGAAGTTGATGAGAGAATAAAAAATTTAATGAAAGAAGAAAATAAAAAATCTCAGGTAAGATTTTATATTAATATAAAAAATGTTATGCTGACTTTGGAATTAATAATATTATGCAGTCCTTGGAATTAAAAGAATAAGATTTTAAATTTTGATAAAAATAAATTGCAGGCTTTAAAGAAATATAGTAGTAACATTAACTCAATGACAAGATCATCAGCAATCAATAGTAGTAGTAACACAACATCAACTTATCAACAACAGATAAGTTGTGTGAAAATAATTAAAGGCTGACAATATATTGCGAACCTTAAACTATTTTTGGTCAGCATCAGGTCAGCACAAAATTTTTAATGCTAAGATTTTACCATAACAACATTGTAATGAGGTTGAAAAATTCGATTACCTCAGACATTTTTAGCTGAGTGCTGACCCTAATTCTTAGGGTTGATATTTTTTTTGTTTTTTTTTTTGTTATTGTTTTTTTTTATTATGATAATATTTTGCAGTAATAATAAATAAAATACTTTATAAAAAATGCAAATTTCTTGAATGAATTACTAAGTTTTTTAATATTAGGATATTAACAAACGTTTTTTGGATTTACTTGATCGATTTTCAACATATGGATTTGAAGATGACATTGAAAATAAAGATTCAAAAAATGACTTTTTCCTTGAAAGTGCTTGGGATGATATTGTTGATATTCCTCACAGTGATGAAAATAAAAGATTGTTGATACAACAGCAATCCATTTTTGAAATTTTTACAACAGAAGTTGGATATATTAAAGATCTTGAAATTATAATTAAAGTAAGATTTTAAATTCAAAAATTCTTTTTAGAGATTTTTTCTTGTTCTTTTTTTTATTTATATAATAAATATATATATATTGGGATCGGGGCATTTATATACCAAGTTTGTGTTATCAAAGTAACTCTCAATAACAACCTTGACCATAAAACTTAATAGAGAAACTCACTTAAATGTGTTAACTCTTAGAGAAATTGCTCTTTAAACCAACTGCACTTGTCATTACACAAAACAGATTTTTTTTTTTTTTATTTTTTTTTTTTTTTTTTACAAAAGAGAACAGCTCCATACGAGCATTACTGGTGATATGAAAAACTTGCAAACGTAGAAGTAATTAAAGAATTAATTTAGTAAATAATTAATTAAGAATTAATGTTGGAAATAATTAGAATAGGAAGTAATACACTAGTTATCATTAAATGATTATTCAATTTTTATTTAAATTTTAAAATTTAATAACTTGAAGATTGGTAATTTTATTCTTCATATGCTTGTAATTTCATACTTTAATGTTATTTGAGTGTTATATGTTTGTAATAACATTTCATACTTTAGTACTCATTTAAGTGACATCATATTTTATGGTTAATTAATTTTTTAACTTTATTGTATTTAAGAATTGAAAGTAGTTAAATGGTTTTTCTTGAATAAATAAAAGATTTATTTGAGAAATTTTCATTTTTATTTAAAAAAAAGTTTGTGCTTATTTATGCTTATAAAAAAAGATGCCTCTAAAATGTTTAGATGGAATCAGATCTCCTCAGTTTTATATGTAGAAATAATGTAGAAACATTTGTTTCAAAAATTAATGCTGCTGTTTATCTAAGACAGGAGCAGGAAAAAGTTTTAAGCATATTGGCAATATTAACCCTTTTGGCCCATTTATGACTCTTAGAATTTTGTTCTGGTTTCAAAAAAACTTTCTATTGTTACAAGACAAACACTCTTGAATAAAAAAGATTTCATTTGATCGACACAATTCTCAGAAAACACTGAAACAAAAGCACACAGAAAACACTAAAATGCAAACATTGTTTTTAATCATTTTCATATCTAATATGAAATTCACATAAAAAAACTTCGTGATTCTTGAAAAGGTGAAGAAAAAATAAAGATAACAAATCATTAAATATGATATGTACTATATTTAATGATTTTTATGATTTATTATTTTGATTATATGATGTTGTCATTTAATGCAGTTATATGTTTATCATTTAGGTGCAGTTTTATTATAAGTAATGTATATTTATAAAGTTAAAATGTATATGTATATTTATAAAGTTAAAATGTATATTATAAATATAATTATCATATTATTAATAAGTATTGTTTAATTTAATTTAAAAAATTTTAAAGGATGATAAAAAAATAGTTAAATATTTATTTATTAGATCTTTAAAAGATGTTTGGATCTACTCCGAAAAGAAGGTTATCTATTAGAGGTTGAGCCATATGCAATTTTTGCAAATATAGAAGAAATCTACAATGTCAATGTCACTTTCTGGAACAGTCTTAAACCAGCTCTTGAAAACGCTCGTGCTACCAAGATAGCTTTTAAAACTAACATATTGCTAAAAGCATTTGAAAAAGTATTTTTTTCTCCCTTAGTAGATAAAAATAGCAAAACAGAAAAAAGAAAAAGAAAATTATTTTGTTAATTTTAAATACTTTGTTTAGTTAAACCAAAATAGTGATGCACATCAAAAATAGATGCACATCAAAATAAAACAATTTTTTTCATTTATTTTTCATTTTCCAGATTTTGGTTTTCTTTTAGTTTCTATTTGTTTTAAAATCTTTTTTTTTTTTTTTAACAATGTAATCTTTGGAAATCTAACAAAGTAGGTTTTTTTTAATGTTTTACTAAGCTATGTATTAAATGCTTTTTACACTTTTTTTTTTTACTAAATTTTAGTTTGAAATTCTATTTCAACCTTATATTGAGTTTTTTAATGAAGATCCGTGTAACAAGAAATGCCTAATTTACTCTGAGCAAACAAATTTATTACTCAAACAATATCTATCTGTAAGTTACAAGTTTTTGTACAACATTTTTGTATTTTATTACAAAAACAAAAAGCCTTTTCATTATTTGTTTTATAATGTTTGCCATTTTTTATGCATTTTTTCTTTCTATTTATAGTAATTTTATTTAATAAACGTTTTAGTGGTGTGATGCCCATGAGAAATGCATGCGTCTAAAGCTTTCTGGATTTCTTATCAAACCTTTACAGCGAATTACTAAGTACTCATTGTTGCTGAGAGCAGTTCTCAGTAAAACTGATGATCTCAATGATAAAGCAATGTTAGAGGAAATGGTAAATATTATAATTAAAAATTATTTGAATTTCTAAATTAATACCAGCAAATATTTTGCAACTTCTAATGAATGTTTACTAGGGTTATAACATTTTGTTGTTCCTATATGTTTTTGTTTTTTCCTGTATGTTTTAGTTGTTCCTGTAAATTTTTGTTGCTCCCTGTATGTTTTTGTTGTTCCTGTATGTTTTTGTTGTTCCTGTATATTTTTGTTGTTCCTGTATATTTTTGTTGTTTCCTGTACAAAAAATATGAACTTTTGTTTGAAAGTAACTAAAAAATCATTGATTTTTTTTTTTTTTTTAAAAGTCAATCCACATCAACCTTTTATTCTGTAGGTCCCATATATCAGTTAAATTTATTTTTTTCCAAAAGCATTTCAACTTGGGTCTTAAAAGAGCCGGAACTTTATATACAAAAAAACAAAATTTTCAAACAAAAATTAATAAGCATATTAAATATATAGTCTTAAATAGTTGTGATTTTGTTTGTTGATTTTAAAAAAATTGATTTTCTTGATTTCATTTTTGATTACCTCGTATAAAGTTTTTTACTTCTACTATTCTGCTAACCTTGTTTTATACTGATAGACTCTTTTTGATTACCTTATATAAAGTTTTTTACTTCTACTATACTGCTAACTTTGTTTTATACTGACGGCAGGCTCTTCATCACTAGCTTGTTTACTTATTTAGATGTCAAGAGTAGAAACATTTGTTTCAAAAATTAATGCTGCTGTTCATCTGAGACAGGAGCAGGAAAAAGTTTTAAGCATATTGGCAAAGTTTGATACCTATAATCCAATGGAAGCAGTACCATGCAGTGATGAAGTTGAAAGAGTATGTTACATTTTATTCATTTTTATTTTGTTATATATTTTTTATTATATTTTTCTCTTGTATATTTTTATTGTATTTTAATATACTACATTTATTTATAATGATATTAATATTCAAGTAATGGATTTCATTTATCTGTCTTTTAAATAATAGTTAAAATGCTAATTTAGTTAGCAGCAGAGTTTTGTAATTTCGATTTAAAAGCATCTATACCTGGGCTTCCTTCTCCGAGTCAAAGATTTATTATAAAAGATGGTCCAATGAAAATTGTTGATAAACAGGGAAAGGTATGGATACTAAACGTGTTATTTGTATTTAATATTTGTAACATTAAAGTGGCTACAATTTTTTTAGGTCTTGTTGCCACTCAAGGAGCAGTTACCCACCACATTCCTGGTAGTAGAGCGGACAACCTATTTCTCTGTGCAGCCTTGTTATTCAAGGCTTGTGTTTTTAGAGTTAAAGGGTTAACAGCAATTTAAGAAAAAAAGAGTCCTTTGACTGTATTGGCCCCCAGATTCTTGGGTATGAAAAAAAAGTACTTCATATTTCAAGTAAATACTTAATAGTCAAGTTCCTAATAATCAAATAAACACCTAACAGTCAAACAAGTTTTCTCTAAACAAGGCTGCAAGCAACCACTAGTTAAGTTGGGAAAACAAAGAAGAGAACTAAATAGTAAAAAAAGCAGTAATAGAGGAAATGAGTAGGCAGAGGACTTAAATTATATGAAACTGGAAGCTTAAATTAGATGTAAATTATATGAATCAGGTAAACATGAAGACTGGAGAGGATTCTAAACCATTGATTTAAATTGAAAAAAAGAAAAAATCTAGATGTATAAAAATTTTTTGAGTATGAAGGAACAAAAAACTTTGAGAAATTGGGAGTATTTTACTCCTGATTTCTTCAATCATCGTCATCCTGATCATCATCAGCAATCATGAAACAATCATCATTCTGATGAGCAGAATAAAATAAGGCAACCTTAACAGAAGTTAACTTTGTAATAGATTGTATATATGGTTTCCATGAAAGGTCAGTAATGAAGGACTTAGTAAGAATTCATAAATATAAGAACATCAACCACACTGAGATATTTATTGAGAGTCAACAACTGAGTTTTTTAATCAAAAACTTAAACTTTGCTAATAATAGTTAAAAGACTGATTGGGAGAAAGATAAAAAGACTATTTGGAAGATGTTACAGATAAATTCAAATTATTTTCACAAAGAACAAGTAGATCTGGTGAGTTTTGCAAAAGGTAAAATTCAACGGATGAAAATTTATTTTAAAGATTACTAATATTTGAAAAAGATTGGGAACCCAAAGTCAGAATTATAAATGCTTTTATGCAACTTGCATAAAAGTTTTTTTAAGTCATGCTTAAAATGTTTTTTTTTTCTTTTTTAATGCCGAATTTCAATATTTTATTTAAAAATTAAATTAGTTCACCAAAAATTATTTAAAAAGCCATAAGGTTTTAGTTTCTTCAAATGTATTTGGAAAAGTTATTTAATGATGCAAAAATTAAACTTAAGTAAACCTAAAATAATTACATAAAAATAAAGTTTATTTTAAATCTATATATTTTAATATACTATAAAATATATTTTTATACAAATATTTTATAATTTTTTTTTTTATTAAAAAAATAAGAATCATGTTTTTTAAATATATTATACATCTTTAGAAAGAGGTTCAAGTCTTTCTTTTCTCCGATTTGTTGGTTGTTACAAAATTAAAAAAAAAGATTGATCGATATAGAATTATACGTCCTCCATATCGTCTTAATAAAATTGTCATCAGGGATATCAAAGATTCCAACTCAATTTTATTTGTTTATCTTAACGAATATGGTGTTTTATCAACAGCATTTATCTTACAAACTTCAGTAGGTGAACAAGAAAAGTGGAAAACAGCTGTTTTAGATGCAAAAGTAATTTTTATAGTTTTTTTTATTTTTGCTAGTATTATTATTGCCTTTTTAGCTGAATTGTTAAACTTTGGTGTATATATGATATTTGTTAGAGTAAAAAAATGTAATAACTAAGAATTGTGTCAACAACTTGTGGAAGGTAAAGAGTAGGGTGATTCAAAAAACAACATTTAAAAATAATATCTGCAGCTCGCATTCTAATGTTTTTTTAATGATAAAATACTGCATTTGAAAGCGTTTTTTTTTATATTTTTAGGGGTGCCTCAATCCCTTACACATTTACTAAAGTGCCAAAAGTACAAAAAAGTGTTATATAAAATAATATTATATAAAAAGTGGTAAAAAGAGTGTTTTGTTCATATAAATATTTAATAAAAAATGGTTATGTGGGTTTTTCTAAATAACTCTGGCTGTAAATTGTTGTTTTTAAAGTGAACAGTGTTACAAAATGCTATCAAAAAACATAACTTATGTTTATTGATGGTTTTTATGTTTATTGATGTTGTTTTTTTTTTAATGTAATTCGCTCCCAACAAGGCTTCAAGCAACTACTATTAAGTTGGGAGCTAGTAGAAAACAAAAAAATAAAGTAAAAGAGCAGGAAATGGTTGACATAAGACTTGAAAAGTTGAAGAATTCCTTCAACTTTTCAAGTCTTATGTCAAGTCTTATGTCCAGTTTTTGAAAGTTCCAAAGCATAAAAGTTTTTGAAAATTCCAAAGAAGTACGGTAGAAGAAAGCTAGATAAGTAAAAGTTTTATAAGTATGAAGGGACAGATACAGTAAAAGAATGCAACTTTGTTAAATGTTGAGTCAAGCAAGAATGAATTTTGGTTGATGGAACCAAAGATGATAGCTCCTTTAAGCAGCAATTATCATACTATTTGTAGAAAAAACAAAGAGATGTAACCTTATGTTATTGAAAGAGAGGCTCAAGTTTGGCATATAAAGCAGGTCTAACTAGGTTTATAACCCAACTAGGTTTAGGACCTTGTTTAGAAAAAAAAGAGCATTAAAAGAACCAGCCTAAATATGACAACATTATTTAGAAGGAAATGATTTGATAATCTCCAAAATTTTCCCAGATAAACTATATGAAGCAAGCTTATGGAGAAGACCTGCATGCCAAACTTTATCAAAAGCTATAGATATGTCAAAGCAATAGCCCTTGCCTCACTGCCCCCATCTAATGCATGATACTATTCCTAGTGGGGTTGAAATTTTATGTAATTAGTAAATTATGAGTTGTAAAGGTTGAAACTTAGATAAAATAGTTTCTTTGTAAAGTGAAATATTGATTTTACTTGGTGAATGTAGCTGATTCCTTTCAAAAAATAGTATAAGCTTATAATCATCCAATAATTCTAGGAACCAGCAGACTCAGAACATAATCATTCTATAATTTATAAGGGTAAATAAAAACAATACTAGCACTAAGTTCACAGAGAACTAAATGAAAAAAGTCAACAAATTAGGCAATAAGTGCAGTACATAGTGAAGAACTTTTAGAATAATTATAATATTGTTATGGATATTGAAGCCTGTATAGTGCAAAAAATAACAAACTGACTTTAAATAAAATAAAGAAGTCAGATGAAGAAAATGCTATAGGAACAAGTGATCTAAGCAATGAGTGATCAGATTATAGCTTCTTTTAAGATTTTGATAAAGAATTAATATAATCAAATAATATATCTATGTAAAACTACACTCTAAAAAAAAGGTAGTAATTACTACCTTCGGTAGGATGTCATATACTTCTATTGATGTATAATTTTCTACCTTATAAGGTAGAAAATTATAGCTTTAAGGTAAAAAAATAATACATTTAAGGTAGAATATTGAATGACAGTTCATTATTTTTAATATAACTTTCTACCTCAGAAGATAGAAAATTATTAAGGGTATATGACATATTTTACCCTAACATAGAAATTTCTATCTTTATTTTTTTAGAGGGTTATTTTGCATTACTTACTGTGCATGATGTTCAACTTAATATTGTTTTGGAGGTTTTTAAATGTCATTCCCACAATTATTTTTTCTTATCTTATTAGCCAGTTTCCTGTTCTATGGCTTAATAAACCATGTGAATGGTTTTGCTTTAAATTTTGTTTATAATTTTATCTAATTTCCGATCTTTACAATTTGTAATGTACTAATTATGTAAGAGAATAATTTTAGTTCCACAGGTAAAAAATGGTAACTTTTCTTGCATTAACATTTGCTATTCACGTTTTTTAGCTTTAATACACGTCTGTATATGTATGTTTATATTCATGATTGAGTCTACAAATATATAAAATACATGTATATTAGGGGTGTTCAGAAAAAAAAATTTTTAGAATATGAAAAACCAAATCGTCTAGTCTTAAAGCAAATATGTTTAAACTTACTCACAAAAAATTTCAGCGTTATTGAACCACTCTTTCTTTGCCCTCAAAGCACACCTTTGGAAAAAAAAAAGGGACCCAAAAATGATCAAAAACGGATTTCTTTATATGTCTTAAGGGAAAGGCTAGCATTAACATTTATAATAAATTTTTTTTTCAGGGTTTAGATAAATATATGTATTATTGATAAAAAAAAGTATGGTTTTTTTCTTTCTTTTTAAAAAAGGGTATAATTTACATTTTAAATCAGCTAAAAAATGTTTATTACGTGGTGTGGCGTTGTTTTTATAACCTTTTTAACAATTAAATTTAAACTTAGTTATTTAGATTCATAATACAGTTTCAAAAGTGTATATTCAAAATAAGAATAGAATTACTCATTTTAGGTATGTTTAATACCATTACCACACAAAAAAATATGTTCTTAACTTACAACTACAATATTTTTAATTTAATAAGTAGCGATATGAAACACAAATTAAGATATGTGTTGTATATATCATTTAACAAGTGAAATAAAACTATATAAAATATAGCAAATATTTAAATAATATATTAAGTATTTTTCCGGCTTTTATAATATTAACAAATATATTTTTGGTTATTTAGATTAATGATAATGATAAATACTAAACTTTGCGATAAATATGTTAAAGGAAACGAAAAGTGCAAGTTTGAAAACAAATTTAAGTTAAGATCTAATAAAAAAAAGAAATTGTTTATTATTAAAGCACCTAAACCAGAAGTTACAGGTAATTTCTAGTTTGTAATAAACTTGAACAATTATATTTGTATATTATTTATTTAAGATAGAGAGTGATCTAAATCATCTCAATAAAGTATAATGAACAAAAACAAATATGCATTTAGATATTCAACTTCCAACAGGAATGGATATTCTACAATATCTAGCATACCTGCAATCTATACTGCCTAAAACCACCAAAAAAATCAGTTTGGTTACATGCTCGCTTTGTAAAAATTTTGAAAAATGTGAAAATTTGGATTGTAACTGTGTTTTAGCTAAGGTTAAGAAAGCCTGGATAAAAGCAGGGTTTGAAGTTGTTAGTGACGCTCAACTATTCAAAAATCTTATTAAACTTGACAAGCAGTATTCTAATTTAAAAAAAAAAACGAAAAAAGAAGCTCTCCTAAAGATTTAATAAATCAGAAAAACTTCCAGAATTACTTAAAAATGGTTTTTTGAGTAGGCAAGCCAGATTTGAAGAACATTATTAGGACTGACAAAAAAAAAGATCTGACAAGGATAAGCTCGAAGACTTTGTTTTTGGAAGATCAGGAAGGAGAAAGAAAGTTTATTCTTGGGACAGAGGATAAGAAATTTAGTAGAAAGGTAAAACTTAAATTAAAAGTATTAAGTAATAATTTCCTTATAAAACATTTTGTTATAATTAATATTATTTTATGCTTGTAGACAGCAGAGAGTAACAGAAAGAAAAATAGAGTGAAGGGTGTGCGATCAACAAAATCTAATTATGAAATAGAACTCAATTCTGATTTGAGTTCTGATTCATCTTATGATTCTGATTTTGAGCCTAGTAACTATTATCAAAAAGAACCATCTCAATCTAACTGTGCAGTAACTGCAGAAATTCCAATAGATGTGTATGACGGGAACGTTGCCCTAATGGCTACGTTAAATGATGTTATGCCAAATGTTTTGCAAAAAGTGACAATTGCCATTTTAACTGAAGCTGGTGTTGAGCTTACAGATATAAATTGCAGTAAATCAACAGCCTTTAGAAAGATGAAATTAGCAAATGGGTCATTCCATGCCAAGTGGTGCAAATTTTAATGAGGTCCCTCATGTACCATCTCAGATTTTATTGAAATTTTTTGATTTTGTACATATATATGTTAAAAGCATGTTTTGAAAATTTTAGATCAATATCTAATATGGTTCTTGAGAAAACGCTATTTAAGTAGTGGGCTATTTTGCATAAAATTTCACTCTACAAGAAAAAAGGGTTTTTTCATCATTTTTAACAGCCAATAACTTTTGAACAAGTTAGTTTTATACTTCAATTATTATAAGATAGCAAGTGTGCTGTGGATACTTTGAAAAAAGAAAAAAATATTATTTCTGGCATCTTAACTTTTTTCATAATGGCGGGCTAAAGTTGATTTTTTGTTTTAAGAATAAGTTTTTTTGTGATTTTAAAGACCTTAATCTTAAAAACTAGTTACAAAGTTAATACAAATCAAATTGCCTGCTGATCTACATGTGTGGTGGATAAACATTTTTAAAAAAATCAGTTGATTAAAGAGCTGCATTCAAAAGTTATAGGTCTCCAAAATGAGTCAGATCGAGATTTTCGTAAAATTGATCTGTGATGCAAAGCATCTGTTACCTAAGATGGCACTTTTTTTTTTTTTATAAAATTTTTTATACGCATCAATTAAAGACTGTTAATTAACAAAAACCAAAAAAATTAATGGGCGCTTATTTATTACCCCCAAAAGGTAGTCTCTAAAAGTCAGGTAAATTTTCCATAAAAAATTATTACTTTTTAAAAGTTTAGTTATTGTTTCATTTAATTCTATATTACTAGTATGTCAATCTAAAAAGTACTAATAAAACCAAATAAATTGTTGTATTTTAGAACTAATTAATAATAAGTAATATGCCTGAGCTTTCTACTTGCTGTATTGGTAAAGCATTAAATGAACAGTGCTATCTATCTAATAAAAGTAAACGCTACCAAGAACTGTCTAAACTAAACCAAGAGCTTATTTCTTTGAGAAGCAAAATAAATCCCATAGATTTTATTTGTAGCTATCACAAGAAAGTTTACTTGTCGAGGTATGAGAATGAACATCGCAGGTATTGTTGTAATCCGTTGAACAAGCACGCAAAAAATGTGAAAAGTAAGTTTCAATATTTAATATCTTAATTCAATAAAAATACCTTAATAACACTAAATAAATAAAAAAAAAAATATTTAATAATTATTTCCGTTATTTTTTAGATTCTCTTAGAGTTATCAGTCTTTCATATGCCAAAGATTTTGGTTTAATACCTGGTCAAAAAATTTGCACTAGTTGCAGAAAAGTTCTGAATTGCAAACATAATACAAAAGAAAATGAACTCCAAGAAAAAGAAATTTATGTTGACAACCATACATTAAAAGAAGATCTTCATTCAAGTATTGCAAGTTTTGGATGCTCACCTCTAAAACTTGTTTCAAAAAAAGATAGAGTTGCATATGGAAAGCATAAAATTGATAGCGTAAGAGCTCATACACAAAAGGCTGTTGCCAATGTGCTAGGTTTAGAAATAGCTGCACTTTGTGGAATTGAATCACCCTCAAAAAAATGTTTGAAAAAAACAAACACAGATTTAGACAATATTATGACTCAAATTAAGTCAAAATTTGAAAAAACATTGTCAAATTCTGAAAAAATCACACTTCTTACACTCACTCCAGACAGTTGGTCAATAGAGAAAACTCAGAAGTTTTTTTTTACTTCAAAAAGATCTGTAGTACAAGCCAGAAAATTAAGTAAAAAAAGTGGAATACTATCAAAACCTTCTCCAAAATCGGGTAGAAAACTAAGCGAAGATGTAATTACAGAGGTTGTTCATTTCTACGAATGCGATGAATGTTCAAGGGTTTGTCCAGGAAAAAAAGAGTTTGTTTCAGTTAAAGTAGATAGTAAAAAGCAACATATCCAAAAGCGCCTTCTACTAGTCAATATGAAAGAGCTACATATTGAGTTTAAAAAGAAATATAATTATCTTAAAGTTGGATTTTCAAAATTTTGTGAGCTAAGGCCCAAGTGGTGCATTCCTGTGGGTGGTGCTTCTGGTCTGCATGCAGTTTGTGTTTGCCAGTACCATCAAAATGTAAAGCTCCTTGTACAGAAAATTCCTGGAATTTCTGATTACAAAATCTTATTAAAATTAATGGTTTGTAGCATTGAAAATAGAGATTGTATGCTGCATAGCTGCGATAAATGTCCTGCTAAAAAGGTTTTGTTAGACTACATTGACACTTTGTTTACAGAAAAAGAAATTAGTGAAGTTAACTTTTATCAATGGCAAAAATCAAATTACCAATGTACTTTAGTACCAGCAACTCTACCTTTAGATGAATTTATTGAATTGGTTTATGAACAGTTAGATAGTTTACGAGTGCATCATTTTATATCAAAAAGTCAATCCACCTACTACCAACATTTGAAAACTAATTTAAAAGAAAATCAAGCTTTGGTTCTTCTTGACTTTGCAGAAAACTATAGTTTTCTAATACTTGATAAACTTAAACAATTACAAACATTTGAACACATTATCTATTTTAGTGATGGAGCTGCATCACAATATAAAAATTACAAAAATCTTATCAACTTATGCTACCATAAACACGATTTTGACATGACTGCAGAGTGGCACTTTTTTGCAACATCGCATGGTAAAAGCCCTTGTGATGGTGTTGGTGGAACAGTGAAACGTCTTGTTGCATGAGCCAGTCTACAATCACTAAACGATCCTATTGACACACCAAGCAAAATGTACAGCTGGTGTGTTCAACATGTCAAAGGAATATCTTTTTTTTTTGTTGACAAAGTTTCAATAGAAACACATACTACAAACTTCAATTTGGAAGATAGATATCGTTCTTGTTCGACAATACCTGGGACACGAAACCACCACAGTTTTATCCCAATGTCACTTACCTCAATAAAAATAAGAGTCTCATTTGATATTATTTGCACTAATGTGGATTTTTCTACTTGCAGAATTTATATTAATAAAATTTCCAGTTACTCACCAGGAGAATATGTGGCCTGCGTTTACGATGCTCAATGGTATTTAGGAAATATTCTTAGTATTTCAGAAGAGCATCAAGATCTTAATATGAAATTCATGAAAAAGTCTTTATGTAACAAGTTTACGTGACCATGCAGAGATGATCTTTGTTGGGTACCTCTAATGCATATTTTATGCAAAGTGCAATCTCTTAAAGTCCAGTCAAACAGTGGAAGATTTTATAGTATTGACTTAAAAGAAATCAATGAGATTATTTTATTATTTGAGAAATTTAACTTTTTGTAAATTTTATTATTTTTGTTTATTTTCTTAAAAACATTTTGTTTGTTTTTCATTAAAGAAATTATTGTATTATAAAGAGGGGAGGGGACAGAGGGGAGGGGACTTTATCTATTGGGATTTAAAAGTTCTTTATCTAAAGGGATTAAAAGGCTTTAAGCATTGATATTTTTTAATTGATATTTCATAATAAATAACATTATATAATTCAATGCATTTATTTATTATGTCAATTTCAGAATTTTATGGAAAATTTACCTGACTTTTAGAGACTACCTTTTGGGGGTTATAAATAAGCGCCCATTAATTTTTTTGGTTTTTATTAATTAACAGTCTTTAATTGATGCGTATAAAAAATTTTATAAAAAAAAAAAAGTGCCGTCTTAGGTAACAGATGCTTTGCATCACAGATCAATTTTACGAAAATCTCGATCTGAATCATTTTGGAGACCTATAACTTTTGAATGTAGCTCTTTAATCAACTGATTTTTTTAAAAATGTTTATCCACCACATGTAGATCAGCAGGCAATTTGATTTGTATTAACTTTGTAACTAGTTTTTAAGATTAAGGTCTTTAAAATCACAAAAAAACTTATTCTTAAAACAAAAAAATTAACTTTAGCCCGCCATTATGAAAAAAGTTAAGATGCCAGAAATAATATTTTTTTCTTTTTTCAAAGTATCCACAGCACACTTGCTATCTTATAATAATTGAAGTATAAAACTAACTTGTTCAAAAGTTATTGGCTGTTAAAAATGATGAAAAAACCCTTTTTTCTTGTAGAGTGAAGTTTTATGCAAAATAGCCCACTACTTAAATAGCGTTTTCTCAAGAACCATATTAGATATTGATCTAAAATTTTCAAAACATGCTTTTAACATATATATGTACAAAATCAAAAAATTTCAATAAAATCTGAGATGGTTCATAAGGGACCTTTGCACCACTTGGCATGGAATGACCCGAATGAAAATATGTCAACCTTAGCAAAAGAGGATGTAAAAAATGCAATTGAAGCTTCTCCTTATCCATGTGTTATACATTTTGATGGAAAAACTCTTTATGAAATTAATGAAGGAAAAAAGTTCAAGATTGACAGGCTGGCAGTTCTTGTGAACATTGAGGGTAAGACACACCTACTAGGTGTTCCTCCTTTATCTTCCTCTTATGGTAAGGATCAATATACAAGCATTATGAACATACTAAAGGAATATAATCTTGAATCAAAAGTAGGAGGTCTTTGTTTTGGTACAACTGCAAGCAATACCGGGATCAAAAATGGTTTAATCATAAAGATATCCAACGATTTAAATACATATCTTTTAAAATTAGCTTGCAGGCATCACATAACAGAATTAAGTATGGTGCATTTTTGGAAACATACATGAGTTGACTACAAACATAAATGAGTTGACTACAAGACCTGAAAACTTATTGTTTCAAAAATTTAAGAGCCTATTTGAACATCCTAATTTTAATTATTCCCCAAATGATCTGTGCAAGTTTAACTGGAAGGAGGTGAGTGGTAGTATAAGTGAAAAGGCTACTGAAGATTCTATGAACTTTTGCAAAGCATATATAGAAAGAAAGGGGATAGCAGGAGAAGATAAACGTGAAGACAGAAGAGCTCTGGCTGAATTAGTTGTGACTTATCTATCACCTGCTGTTTATAAAATCAGGAAAACTGGAGCTATCCATCATGCCCGTTTTCTTGGTAATGCAATATACTATCTGAAAATGCAGCTTTTGTTTTCTCAACTTGACTTTGTTCAAAAAAACAAAAATCTAAAAAAAGAAATTAAGCTTATCGTGGAGTTTGTGGTCTGTTTTTATGCCAAGTAGTATTTAGAATCGAGTAATGTGTCAAAGGCCTCCAACTTAGATATTAAAGCTATCCATCAGATGCATTTAGAAATATTTGTTGGAATCCAAAAGCAGTAGATGCTGTGCTTGATTCGCTTTACAAGCACACTTGGTACTTGGACTCAACTATGATTCCACTAGCTCTATTGGATGAGGATTTGCCTTTGCATGAAAAACAAAAAATTGCAGCTGCAATTCTTTCATTTAAAAGGCTGAACACTTTAAAAATGAAAACAAAAAAAAGAAAGACATCAGAAATGAGATAGAAAAAAGTGCTAGTACTGAGAAAGATCCACCAAGCTTAGCCCCTTTGGTAGATGAGTTTTTTTTGGCATACACAGTCTTCAATTAAAATTTTTGAAAATTATGTCAATAGCCTTATTGTTGTCAATGACCATTCGGAAAGAGCCATCGACATGATGCAGCATTTTATCCATCGTTACAACTACTAAGAGGAAAAACAGAACAGATCAGTTGACAGAGTCCGCTCTGCTTTCAGGATTTCTGGTAAAAGCTCCACTAGTCTTACCAAAAAAATATTATCTGGTAGTCTTTCCTCCTTAGCAAAGAAACAAAACATACATATGTATGTTTATATTCATGGTTTAGTTAATTAATAGCTAAGTGTTTATTTGGTGGAAACATGCCATTCATTTTTTTATATGTGCAATGATTTTCCATGTCAATATTTGCACTAGGAGTTGTGTTTTTGACTTTTAACACCAACATTGACATCAATGTTCTACAGCATGTTTTTGGTTTTTGTTTTTTTGTTAATTCACCTCCCAAGGTCGATACGGCCACTACAGATGAGGAGGCTACTTGTGGTTAGAACCCTCTCTCAACTCTATAACTCCGAAACACAAACCTTGACAAACAAGGCTGCTGCGCGGAGAAACAAGTTGAGCGCGGTACTACCGGGGACGTGGTGGGGATCGTGAGCGCTTTACCACGACACCACTACCGCATTCTGTGTGCATCCTGGTGTGGAATGATCCCATGTTTTTTCTTGTTTCAAATAGATTATTCATCATTATTTGATTGAAAATCCATTGTTCCTTTGACATCGTTAAGTTTAATCTGTTATTCTAGAAAGTTCTAAAAAATTTTAGTTATCAGGAAAATTATATAGTATTGTTGATAATATGATAGATTGTTGGTCAGGTGGAAATAGATATATTTTTATTTTACACTGCTATGCTTCTCATATATCATGGCCCGCAGCATGAATTTCGAAGTGAAGGGACACATTTCAAAATTTTTTATTTTTTTAAAAAAAAAAAGATAGTGTAATAAAAAGTTGAGTGGTCAGTGCCCGCAACCCCCTCCCTCTGTGCCGTTTTACTTTTATATAAAATTATGAAATGCAGGATGAAACTAGAACTTAGTTTTATCTTGCATTTCATAATTTTATTGGCTGGACAATATAAGTACTTAATTAATTGTTTTTATTTTATTCCTAAAGAATAAAAATAACATAAAATGGATAAATATAAATTTATGTATTATAAATATAAATTTATGTATTATGTTCACTTAATAAAGTTTCTAGGTGTTCTTCTTGATGAAAATATTACATGGATAAATCACATAAGGTTAATCGAAAATAAAATTTGTAAAAATATTGGCATACTTTAAAAGATAAAACCTTACCTAAATCAAATTTGCTTAAAATATATCTACTTCTCTTTTATTCATTGTTACCTCAATTATGCTAACATTGCTTGGTGCAGCACCAATAAAAAAAAACTAAACAAACTATTTAACAAACAAAAACATGCCATAAGAATAATATCCAACGCAGACCGTCTCTCTCATTCACAACCACGATTTATTAATCTAAAAATCTTAAATGTTTACCAAATAAATATATATCATCATTTAATTTTTATGTTTAAAATCAATAATGATACGATGCCAAATATTTTTAAAGCGCTATTTAAAAAAATACAGCACCAATATCTTACTAGACATTAATCAAAACATGAATGACTTCTTCTAGAGCTTTATTTATTTGTGGGTCTTGAAAATATTGTATAGTATACTTTCATTTTATTTGCAAAGATTTAAAGAATTTGGTTCTTTAAAAACTTTAAAAGAACCAAATTAATTAAAAACTGTTATATATAATTTTGAATATTTTTCTCGTTTGTTTGTTTTTTATTTTTGTTTTGTGTTCATTTATTATTGAAAATAAATTTTAGAAATTATTATCATTGTATTTTTAACTTTTTTTGCAAAAACAATATAGAAAAAATTAAATTTTTTTTAGCTGTATTATTTACAGATTATTGGGGGCTTGGTGGTAAGACTATTTTGTCTTCTTCTTGCCCCCGCCATGTGTATATTTTACAAATACGAGAGTTGTAATTATTTTAAACGGCAAATTTATAATAATTATAAAAATAATAATGTATATATCCTCTACCCTCATAAGCTTAAACAACTTTGATTGTTAATGGTTTAGTTAAAAGTTAATAAAGTATTGAGATTTTAAAAGAGTTTCATGCTTTTTAGTCAGATTAAACTTTAAACTTGTTTTGCTACAAAAAAAAAAAGTTAATTTATTTAGTTTTGTGGCAAAAGGTACCAAATTTGATTCTCGCAACGTACCTAGTACATACTGCGCTCATTTAGTTTTTTGGGTTTTGAAGCTAATGGGTTGTGAAAAGTTTATAACGATCAGAAAAAAATAAAAAATAATTTGCCTCTTTGACTGCTCGGCCTTGGGAAAGTAACTTTACAGTAAAAATAAATAATATGAATATTTTTGTAGAGATATTTTCTTTTATAAATTGTGTGTTATAAAGTTGTAATTATTTTTTATAGGAAAAATATCAAAGCTCCAGAATGACGTACTTTAATAATATCGAGCTTCTAGACGAAGAGCTTCCCGATTCTCCAATTATACAAAATTTAAATAATCGAAAAAGCGTCAAACCTGCTCCTCCAGTTGACGCTTTAGAAAATGAAAATGATGATTTTCAATGGAGCAATATAAAACTTTTTGGCATTGTTACTTTTATATGTATAGTTAATATTGTGCTCTCGAAAATATTATAATTTACAATAATTTGAGGTATTTGTTATTTATATTTGTTTTAATTCATTTTGAAATTTTATTAGGATATTTTTTTGTTAACTACCAACATTAATTATTGAACTGCATTGAGTAAGTATTTATAAATATTTTGAATAAAATATAAAAAATTTAAATAGTTTCTTTTTGGATAACCTGTTTTCAGATTTTCAGAACTTATTTCATGGCAAAAAATAGTTTTTTTTAAAATTTTTTTTTTTAATTATTATGTTTTTTAAAGTCATTCTAAGGTTTTTAAGGAACTAAGTTATATTAATCGACATTCCAAATAAACCATGGATTAAAGTAATTTGGTAAAAGATCAGCTTTAATGATGCTTTAAGATGGGCTTTAATGATGATGCTTTAAGATGGGCTTTAATGATGATGCTTTAAGATGGGCTTTAAGTATTTGAGTTATAATGAGTTTTTCTAATTTCAATTTAATTTCAAGATTCTCTTTTTTCCTAAATTTTTTTCTTTATTCTTTCTTAATTTTCAATTTTTGCATGCAAATGAAACTTTTTATGAAAAAAAACCAATTGTCAAAACAGAGACTTTGTATCTTTGTTTAAAAAGATATATATTTTTTATTCTAAAATAAAATTATAAAATTCTGAATTTAAAGTTAGTGCAAATGTAGCATGTGGCCATACCATACTCTGGATAAAATTTTACATAGATTGGTTTACTTGTTAAAGATTTATAGCAGTTTAGTTTAGTTTAAACTTTGTTAGTTTAATCCTGCTTATACCTTGAAACGTTTCAATCACGATTAATGTGATTTTGGTTGCTAATTTTAAAGTAAGGGTAATATAAGTGTTCTACGATGTAATACCAACAATTTTTATTAAAATTGTTTTATTGCTACGTTCACCATTTTCATTTATAGACCAAAATAAAATGTTTCTTGAAGGGGAGAGAGGTCCTTTGATAAGGCAGGGAAATTTGTTCGTAGGCAATGTCATCAAACAAGATTCGATCTAAATTGTCAAGTACCATTAATTGAAATAATTGTTTCCTTGTGAGAAATATGCTTTAAAATCATTACTGTCTTTCATAGAAACCTTTTTAAGAGGTTATTGAGGACATGTATATTAGAATTCGTAATATTCAACTAAGAAATAACAATTAATATAGAAATCGTAATATGCAATTAAGAAATACAACATGTAATTTAGAAATTGTAATAGTTAATTGAAATTACATAAGTTGTAAATGCGCAATGTAAGCTTATCACTCAAGGTATTTTTGGACATTAGTTTAAATAAGTTAATAATATCAAATTTAGCATTTGTATGCACCAGCAATAATAATGGAACTAAAATATTGTTGTGTTACATGTAAATACACTATGACTCGAAAGTTAAATTAAATCCGTGTCAACATCTATTTCACCAAATTTGCTTACATTCACTTCTAGTACAACCAGTACCAACATGTCCAATCTGTCGGTATGAAATACATGCAATCAAACAAGTTGAACAAAAACATTACGTTTTATCTTCACCAAATAAGATAAAAAGAGATGTTGAACGTGCTGAGCAAAATAAATATTGAGTGACTCTGGCGCAAACTTTAGTTGTCAAATATAAGACACCATAGAAATAGAAATTCAAGTTTAATAAGAAAAGGTGGTTTTGACCCAAAAATATTGACCAAAGATTAAATCGAAAAAATAAAGATATTAAGACTATGTAAGCGTCAGCGCAACAACAATTGTCAATTACCTGGAAGGTAAATTTGTATCATTATAATAAATGCACAAAGAGCCTACAATCAAAAATAATCAATAAAGAAAAAAAAATAAAGTAAACAAAAAAGAGCTGAATATTTTAAGAACAAATTGTCGTCAGAAAGTCTGGTTGAATAAAAAAAATTTTTTGTAAAAAAACGTAAGTACGCGTCAGACAAGGAAGAAGACCAATAATGAAAATGCCTGCTTTAAATGTTCAAACGTAAATTTGATTGTAGTTATCAACAACAAATGTCGTAATAATAAAAAAACTCGCAACTTGTTACGCTTGGGACCCAACAGTCCAATATTAAACCCGGTGGAAACAATCAGACCCAAAGCTAAATATAACGTTAAAAATGCAAATCGCATTCCACTTGTATGAGATGTTAGGATTGTGGAACACCAAATTCAATGTTTTTTAAAGTATTGTTACTGCGGGAAAAAAATACAATAATGTGAGGTGATAGAGTAAGTGCTGTACAGCATACAACCATAATACTTCAATAAACATGAAAAATGGTATGTACTAAGAATAAAATATGTAGAATACGCAAATAAAAAAGATTTATATTTCAAGACTCCGTATCTTTGATCCATTCTTGTACACATCCCGCTTAAGAATTGCTCAAAAATCTTCTTCGGCAGGAGTTTCTGAGAAGTGTGCTGAGTTGTCTTTTTTTTGAATGTGGTATTTTCTGAGTTTTCAGCCCAATTTGTTACAAATTAGCATACTTAGATGTTATTTATTAATAAAAGGTTACAAGCACTTTTGTGAACACTCTTTTAGATAGATCTCTTGGTTTAATGCTTGGCCAAAAGGAACATTGTAAATTGATGTGACCGCTCGTGGGAAGAAAGAACGATGTAAATTGGTGTGAACCCTCGTGCCATTCATACAAGTAACTTTTTTTTCAAATTTTGCAACGTCATAATACTTAACAATGTCTGGTGTCAAATTTTGATCATTTGAATAGTATTTATTATTACCAGCGAGTGCGCTATTCGACAAAGTAAAGTAAGACTCGTCTTCAATAATAAATTCACGATACTTTGTATAAAGTCGATCACATTTTCAGCGAACCCAAAGCCTCTGTTCGATCGCGCACCTCTTTGATGGTTAAACATTTTCCTTAACTTGATCTATTCATCTGATTTATAAACCTTTGATAAATCCTTATTATCCTTATTATTAAATAATTATTGTAAACCTCACCTATCACACAAAATAATTACTGTAAACCACCTATCAATCAAAACCAACCACACTACACCTACACTATGTTTAAGTTAATAGAAGCAACCTGCAAACTATTTTTTAAAACGTATAATTCTACATCACTTCAGATACTTCTCGTAACATAATAGTCCCATGACGTATGCACAGTTAATCTTGTTATTTATAGAAATTTAGCACTACATACATTCACCAGTTATTGTAAAAACTTTCCATAAGATTTTAGATTAATAATGTTACTTGTCGCGAAATATATATACAAGTTATTGTTGCTATATCGTTGCCATTCTATTTTAATATTCTAGAATATTTAGTTGTAACAATTTATTTATATTTTGTATGACAACTAAAATCCACGTAAAGCTCACGTTGTATCAGTTTAATTGATTTTCAACTAATTTTGTACTAATTACAAAATTTATATTAAAATCTCTTTGTGTATCACTGACTGTATATTATATTATGTCATATAATTGTAACGTAACGGTGTGTAAATTTATTGAAGTTGTAAAAAAAAAAAAAAAGGAAGTATTACTCATAATAATAACACATGGCAC
This sequence comes from Hydra vulgaris, assembly GCF_038396675.1. Taxonomy (NCBI): domain Eukaryota; kingdom Metazoa; phylum Cnidaria; class Hydrozoa; order Anthoathecata; family Hydridae; genus Hydra; species Hydra vulgaris. The sequence continues at coordinate 43,986,051 of NC_088921.1, forward strand.
TTCAGTATGCATACACACATACTCTTCATTTACTATTTACATCATATGCAAAACTATAAGAAATGAAAACAGTTCACAACTCTCATCGACCCTTCAACAAATCACTATATATAAGAAATGAAAACAGTTCACAACTCTCACCGACCCTGCAACAAATCACTGCACTGTATGCCATGTCAAAAAACCATTTACAACTATATGCAAAATTTACTGAATTCTACTAAGAGTCCTCTGGTCTGAGTGACAGTGCAGAGGTCTGTGGCGATTGTCCTGATGGGATACCCTGAGACAAGTCTTTTTGGGATAACACAAAAGGATACTCTTCAAAAAAAACTTCTTATGGCATACAAGTCGGAGAAAGCTGGGGGTCTGTGTTCATACTATATCATAAGGCACAAATCTATACCATCCGTGAGACGTCGATGAATCACATATATTTATAATGTATCTTAAAACGAATAATTTTGCTTCATCACTGATTATACATCACATCTACGCTCGACACTAACAACTGTTCATAGGCACAACAATGACTCTTACTTTCCTTGATCAATCAATCAACCAATCATTTTTTTCTGAATGAAGATTTTACATTCAAGGATGTTTACAAACTGTAATTTTACTAATATAAAGTAAACACCTACTAATGTTAATAATATCTAATTAAAATAAATATAATGCTAATTTTCACAATATATTATAACAATAATAAACTTTATAACATAGAAATAACGATGTTAATACTATTACTACTACTACTACTACTACTACTACTACTACTACTACTACTACTACTACTACTACTACTACTACTACTACCACTACTACTACTACTACTACTACTACTACTACTACTACTACTACTACTACTACTACTACTACTACTATTAATAATAGTAATAATAGTAATAACAATAATAATAACAACAATATTATTATTAGTAATAATAGTTAGATGCAGTTAATAACAGTAATATAAATATTTATAAAAATAACAATAAGCAACAGTAATGACAACATAATATATAATAGAAATTAAAAAAATTAATACTATTTTTTTTTTTATAAAAAGTAGAATAAACTGGTTTTAAAGGTTGAGAATGAATTGAGAGCTTTTAGTTCATAAGAAAGTACAAAGTTTTAATTCTTTGATATTTTATAGATTTATGCCCATATTTATGAGAGCAGTGTTTAGAGACAGACTGGTTTAAATTACTATTGGAACGATGGTGATAACGAGTGTTGGCACTTTTGGAAATTGATGAAATTGATGAAAGTTAAAGGTAGGTTATTGTGATGGTGATTCCTGACAAATTGATATCGTTTAAATTGACATTGACAGTTTAAAGTTGAATATAGTCTGACATTGACAGTTTAAAGTTGAATATAGTCTCAAGATTAACATAATGGCGAACTTTGGCCAACTTGCCATTAGACTTACTTAGTTTCATTGCTAAGCCTTTACAGTGGGATAAAAAGGAAAGATTTAAATCAATTTTTATACCAAGATATTTAATTGAGATAACAGGTTCAATTTTTTTCCCACTTAATCTAAAGTTCATATGTGTATAAATTTTTGTTTTATTTGATTTAAAGATAATGAGTTCAGTTTTATTAAAGTTTAGAAAAAGTTTGTTGAAGCGAAGCCACTGAACTAGATTGGCAAGATCATGGTTAATGTGTTTGTTAATTTTTTTAAGGGATTTATTAATTAGCATTAGATTAGTATCATCAGCAAAGTGGTAAACAGTAGCAAACTTAATGGATGTATAAAGATCATTAATATAAAGAAGGAAAAGCAGTGGTAGTAAACAGTTAAAGGGGTACGCCTCTGATCCCATAATATTCTAACTTTTTCAACAAAATTAAATGATCTACTGTATCAAACGCTTTCTGTAAATCGACAAATACACCACATACAAAATATTTATCATCGATTGCTTTTCTAATCAGCTCAGTCATTGACTAGTGTTTATTGTATCTGTTTTTATTTACTACATTTCACTAAGATTAATTCATATGCGTCTTACGCAAAAAAAATTTTACTTTGGTATTGATTTGAATTTTTTTTTAAAATTACGGATTTTCAGGCGCAAGAAAATTTGAAAACTCTCGTTAAAATTACTACTAAATCCAAGTCAGGTAACAAAAATCTAAACAGTTAACAAAAACAAAAAAAAAATTAAAAAGAAATTTATTGTTAACACTTGAAAAAATTGTTTGTCAAACAATTTTTTAACTCTTTTCACTGATGCAACTTGCGTTTTTGCATATTCTGGTTTTTTTTTTTTTTTTTTTTTTTTTCTTTCTCTGTTTTAATATAATATAAGATTTTACAACTTCGTAATATAAAATTTCAATAAATAAAATAAGTAAAACAGATAGGGGCTCAAAGAAGATGAGGATGACAGTACGTTATCGCAATCTTTTCATAGAGCCCCTATAACAAGATTTCAAAAAAATATCGTAATATGTTAATGCGTAATAAAATTTCAATAAAATATCGTAATAAAACGCGTAATTCGCTAATAAAATTGATAAGCAACCAACAAAAGTAGAAATAAAACAAAAACAGATTTATGAGAAATTATTCAAAGTATGATTAACCAAAAACATTTCTTATATTTTAAAAATTTCTTTTTTTGTTAAAAACTTGAAGGAACTTAACGAATTTACCGTGCCTTTGAATCCTTTTTGAAAAGTATTCCATACTTTTGGACCTCGATATAGAATGCTGTACTCTGAATATTTGTTTATTATCCGAGGCAGTTTATATGTGTTGGACATATTCGCTCTAAGATTATAGCTATCATTTTTATTTATTTTAAACTTGTTATTAAAGCTTATAGGAGAGATATTGTGATTATAACGATACATGAAAATTAAATGCTGGTAGATATTAATTTCAAACACATTCATCATTTTCATATCTTTCATTAAGGGCTTAGCGTGTTCACGCCTATTTTTTGAGTAAATGATTCTGCAGGCATGTTTTTGTAGACTATAAATTTTTTTAATCTTTGCCGCTTGAGTACTTGCCCATGAAATGTTTGCATAGCTGATGAAGCTATGAATTAGCCCAAAGTAGATTAATTTAAGACTATTTTTATTGACGTAGGAGCGAACTCGATACATCAAACCTATTATTTTGGTGATTTTTGACTGGATATATATTATATGTGGAAGCCAGGATAATTTTTCATCAACAATGATTCCTAAGAATTTTATATTGGATTGCTTATTTACTAGTTTATCATTTAGAGATAGGTTAGGCAACTTGAGAGGAAGATTTTCTTCTTGTGTTTTTTTGTGAAATAGTATATACTTTGTTTTCTCAGCGTTAAGTGAGAGTTTGTTTGCCTTAAACCAGTTGTTTACTTTACACAGTTCAATATTCATGTCTGCATATAATTTCTTGATATCATTGTTGGTGAGAAATAAGTTTGTGTCATCTGCAAACATGACCGAGTTCATTTTTAAAGATGCATTACAAAAGTCATTTATATATATTAGAAAAAGAAGTGGACCAAGAATCGATCCTTGCGGGACTCCACATATGACATTTAATACTCCAGATTGGACATTATTTACATATTGTTTTCTGTTTGTAAGATAGCTTTTAATCCAATAAAAACTTTTATTTATTATTCCGTAGTGCCTTAATTTATCTAATAGAATGCAATGGTCCACTGTATCGAATGCTTTTGATAAATCAAGAAACACTCCTAAAGTAAATTTATTATTTTCAAAACCATTAGTTATTTGATTTACTATTTCAATGATTGCATGCTCTGTAGAGAGATTTTTTTGAAAGCCAAACTGATTTGGGTAAAAAAAATTGTTTTTAATGAAGTAATCATAGATTCTATTATAAACTACACGTTCGAAGAGTTTTGAAAATACAGAAAGTATTGATATAGGCCTGTAGTTTGTAATGTCAGAATGATCATTACATTTGTATAATGGAATTACTTTTGCCAATTTAAGTACATCCGGAAATATCCCAGAATTTAATGAGAGCTTAAGTATATGAAACAGGGGTCTATTAAGACTGTGTTTGTTTGCAATAACTATATCACTAGATATCTCATCAAATCCTGGAGCCTTTTTTTTTTTTAAGGAGGCAAAGGCTGCCTCTAATTCTTCATAGCCTAATTCATAATCAAGCATGGTAACGTTATTCGTGTTTTTAAGATAGGTTTTAAAGGATACAGATGTTGGTACAATTTTATTTACAAGATTTGGACCAATATTTGTAAAATATTTATTGAATTCTTCTGAAATTAGTTTTTGACAAAATATATCGTTATTTTCAATAACAATTCGTTTAGGAAGAGAAGGTGAATTTAGTTTTTCTCTTCCCATTAAGAGATTAATGATGGACCATGTTTTTTTGCTATCAAATTTGCATTTGTTAATTTGATTACTGTAATATTTTTTTTTTGCATTTTTAATGAGATCTTGGTAAAAAAATTTATAATTTTTGTAATTTTTTTCATTATCATTGTTTCTATTTTTCAAAAATTTATTGTAAAGTTTTTGCTTTTTTTTTGAGCACTTTAATAACGATTTATCCATCCACGGATTAGCAATTGCTTTTGACTTAATTGTTATTATCTCTTTTGGACAGGTTTCATTAAAGTACTCCAAAAATGTACTTAAAAAGGCATTGTAAGCTTCATTAGTATCTTTACATTTATATACGTTGTTCCATGTTTCTTGTTTTAGTCTACTTGTTAATTTATTAGTGTTACTCAATTTTAAATTTCGTTTTTTTAAATGTATAATTTTTGAATGACAATCAGACATAGATTTAAAGTTTTTTATTTTTATGAATATCGGGAAATGATCGCTAATATCTGTCAAAAATATACCGGTTTCAAATGTCGTTTCTAAATAATTATTGATAAAAATATTGTCTATTGCTGTTGCAGAGGTTTTTGTTACTCGCGTTGGTTTATTAATAGTTGACAAGACATTAAATTTAAAAAGCATATCAAAAAAAGATTTTATTTTTGGAAATTTTGTGTTAGAAAGAGCATCAAGATTTATGTCACCAGTTATATATAATGTCTTATTTTCTTTATTTATTTTCATAATCGTATTTTTGATAAAAGTTTCGAAATTTTTTATTTTTCCACTCGGTGGACGATAAACACATCCAACTAAAATGTTTCGGTATTTTTTATTAATAATTTCAATGAAAAGGCTTTCATAATTATCATTTGAAAAGCATAGTATATTTTTTATCTTGAAAGCATATTTTTCTAAGACATAAATTCCTAATCCTCCTCCTTTTTTCCCATTTCCTCTTGATTGACTTATTAGTTTATAAAATGGTAATATATAATTAGAATTTAATTCAAGAGAACTTTCTGTATCATGCCAAGTCTCTGAAATAGATATGATGTCGAACGTGTAGTTTAAAATATTTAAAAATTCTTTAAGTTTATCAAAATTTTGCTGCATGCTTCTAATGTTTATGTGTAATACAGAAAATGAGCCATCATCTGCTATTACTTTAAATTCAAAAGGATCAATATACGGTGTGTTAATTAAGTTCATTTGAGTTTCTTGAAAAATATTTATATTTTCTTCTGATAGGTTATTTATAAAGTTGTCCTCAAAAAAGTCTAAATTTAAATTGTGAAAATCTAATTTCTGTGGAAAAAGCGCTGCCATTTTTTAAAAATGTATAATTTAAAAATATTTAATATAATTAAAAACGAAAATACTCAAAACGCTTACTCGTTTACGCATGTCGGAATAACATCTGTGTTGCGGGTGTTTTCTCGAAATTCGTGAACAATCAGTTTGTTGTAAACAACTTTTGCAAAATAGCCATTTTGACGATGTATCTTCGCCTGATCAAAAAGTTCCTTTCGAATTTTTCGCGTGGTAAAACTAAAATCTTCGTTTAGAAAGATATTAGTTCCTTTTAATTTTCTTGCTCTTTCCAAAATTGTTTTTTTGTCCTCGTAATCCCGGAGCTTCAAGACAATTGTTCGCTCTCGTTTATCATTAGCTACTCCCACTCGATGAGCCCGATCAATTATAATTTCTTTTTCAATACCAAGATTATCTTTAAATAGTTGCTTTACCTTATTTTTTGTGATTTCCCAATTCTTTTCTTCATTATTTTCAACGACCCCGTCAATTCTTAAATTGTTTCTTCTGTTACGGTCTTCAATATCAACGCTTTTTAATTTTAACTCAATATTGTCAGAAGATATTTTACCCTGCATTTTTCGTACATTTGATAAATCGTCGTGAACTTTATTAATTTTTTCCTCAACTGCTCTAGCTTTATCGTTAAATACATCGCCAACAAAATTTAATCCAGATTTCATTTCGTCGAGTTCTCGCCGAACTTCTTTAAAACTAGATTGAAAGTTATCAAACCTCTCATTTATGTTCGATAATGCTTCATGAAAAAAAGACAAAATTGTTTCTTTTTGAATATTTAGTAGCTCTCTCATCATAGCAATCGAAACTAACTCTTCTGATTTAGACATATCAACTTTTATTTAACGAATTAAAAAAAATTTCAAAAAATATTTAACTGTAAGAAAACGCGTCTGTTCACCACGATGTTCGCCACGCAAAAAAAAAAAAAAAAAAAAAAAAAAAAAAAAAAAAAAAGCTTATCAATGCTAAGAATTGATACCACAGAAACAAGATATAGCTAAAAAATAACTGTAATAAACTATTGTCGATTTTTAAGTCTTATAGAATCTAGAGTTAGAAATAAACTTATTAATTCAAAATCAATATTATAATTGCAGTTTAGTAAAAAAAAAAAAAAAAAAAAATTGTAACTAATAATATGGCCAACCAATGTAGCTAATATTTATGTATACTACCCTAGCTTTAAAAAAGTTTTTTTAATTATTTATTTGAATCCCATGCTAAATTTTAACAAACAATACTCATATATCCGAAGATATTGTTGGCTTATCATAGGAACATCTATTATAGTCATAAAGACTAATCCAAACTAGCGTTCGTTATTGACCAATATTTTTGCGTACCAAAGTGCGTACCTCAAGCGCTTATGCAACATATGTTGAAACTTTTTCATATGTTGAAACTTTTAAAACTTGTTTTTATAACAGCAAAAATTGTTTAGTAAAAGGATTTCATTCAACCCATTATAGTTCTTGAAATATTATCATACTCTTCTCATTTAGGTCGTAAAAAATTTTTTTAGTAATTGTTTTGCAAATAGTTGTTTTTAATATTTTATTTAGGTAATCGAGTCAAATATCGAAAAAACATAATTTTCAAGTTTGAAAGTAATTTTTTCCGAAAAAACTTTTTTATTATGTATTTATAGTATAAATTAAAAGTTTACTTTAGTTTCAATCGAATTTTAACATGTTTCCTAGATTTTATTGGGGAAGGTGAGGAGGGAGGAGGGGGTTACGTATGAGTTTTTGGCCAACTAAAACCAAAAAAAAATTTTATGCCGACTAACTATTCTGAAAGGAAAAAAAAAAAGTTGTCGTTAGCCGACATTTGCTAACTGCCAACTATAGAATCAATTTTGCCAACTCCAGTGTCCGATTTGCCGACTAATAAAATTCGTAGGGGCTAGACACCCCTCGCCCTCCTCGGTACGGCCCTTGGCCCACCGGTTTAAAGTTTTTGTCAAAAATTTGTACGTCATTTTCTAAAATGACGTCATTTTACCGAAAAATTCTTTCGAATTTAATTTTTTAGTGCGATTTGCATTGAGTTATTGTTCTCGATTTTACTAACTGGCGGACCTTTTGCAAAAGAAAACGTTTAAGTTGTTTTGAATAAAAACTCCATTTTAATTGCAAATTGCTATCATTTTATTTGTAACTCTTACATAAGAAGGCGACGAAATAACAACTTTTTCTTTATCATACGGTATGTTGTTTTTATAAAACTCAGAAATATGAACTCTTAAGACCCGGAACTTTTTGTTATGTTTCATATATTTTCAAAATAATTATGTTAGTAACTGATTAGATAATAACAAGTAACGTACTAAATAAACTATTAAAGTTTCAAAATAAAGAGCAGTATTAATCATAATTAAAAAAAGTTGAATTATACTTAAATAATTATGCTATTTTTGTTCGTATCCTCTGTAATTTATTAATTACTTTTGGGTTGACATCCTAAATCTTATATTTTTCAAAATTCTATTATATATATATATATATATATATATATATATATATATATATATATATATATATATATATATATATATATATATATATATATATATATATATATATATATATTAGTAAAAAATCACTTAACAAAAATTTTTTCCATTTTGTTAAGTGATTTTCTACTAATATATAATTGCTCTGTTCTTTTAATAACATTGAGCACTCTATTGTGTAGAATACTTATTAAAGTTGTTTAAATGCCTCTAAAAACTGCATATCTAAACAACCGACTGAGATAATGTAATAAAATTTAAAACAGTGATTCATCATTATTAGATCATTATTTAAATACATTTTTTATGAATTAAATAGCTTATTTTCATCTTATCAGATACAAAAAACAAAGTGGGTGGAGGTGAGTTTTGACGAGAGTGCATTTTAAAAATTTATAGTTCACAAACTAAGTGCAAAAGAAGACTAATTTTTCTAAAGTATATCACTCATTACATAAACTTTATGTTTAAGGTACAAATTACTAGTCTGCTGAAAGGAGGCTCATTTTAATATTAGTTCTTAATATAATTTTAAATCTTTTAAAATGGAGTATAATTGACATTTGAATTTAGCTGTCTCTGTAGCATTTCTGTTCTGTTGTAAAAAAATATTGTACACAAAACCATTTGAAAGTAATTTATCCTTGTGGGAACCAAGAAGATCTTCAAAGTCTTCTTAATTATTTTAAGCCTTTTTAATTATTTTCTCCATGTCACAAAAACAATTTATAAACAAAAACTGAAATTAAAAAAAATTGATTTTATATATTTAATAATTAACAAGGCAACTTAATAAAAACAAAGAAAAACTACAAAGTAATAATTTTTAAATAAATCTTTGAATTAGCAACTAATCCATGATAAATAAGACATTGCTATTTCAATTATATTGTTATTAATCTATTAATTATTAGGCCATTTAAGCTAAGCACAAATTATTACACTTTATTATCATTATAACTAAGTAAAAAAAAATGTCAAGTTATTTGAAATTTGTACTTAACCATATTTTGTAAAAACAACAATAGTAATTTAAGAAACTAGTGTTTAAAACATTTATTCTAAAAGAGATGGTGTAAAATAGGCTTAGATTCATTTTGGATTGTACAATACCACAAATGCCCATTGTTGGTATCTATAATAGGTTACTTGTGGCTAAGTTCGTTGGGAAGCTTTTATTTTTAAAAGTAGGTGATTTATTTACATAAAAGATGCATAAAAGTAAATTAAATACATATATGTTCATACAGATTCAATAAAAATGACCATCTAGCACAAAAAGCAAAAAATTTTGAAAAAAAAAACTTACCTCGTATTGAAAATCAAGTTTTTCACTAACAACACACTGGATGCTGGATTTCCAAGTTAATTATATAAAGATTAGGTATTCGATGTTGAAATGAAAACAAGCCCATTTTGAAATGTAGAGAATTTTAGGAGCACACTGTTTAGAGATGACTAAAAATCGGATTTATATAGTATATGAAAAACCAAGGGCTATTTCCGGCTCAAGTTCCGTATTATCAAGTTATATATATATATATATATATATATATATATATATATATATATATATATATATATATATATATATATATATATATATATATATATGCACATCAGAGTGTTGGCTATCCTAATAGCACTGCGTGTAATGGATATATATATATATATCCACAATAACATATCAACAAGTTGTTACTAGTTTTTTCTACCTTTATATCATACAGCTTTTTCAGAAAAAGAAGGAAAAAACAAAAAATAATGAATGAAAAGATTGCTGCCCCATGCCAAACCTTTAGTCAATGTATAGGGACTTTTTTGTGGCAATGGGTTATAAGATAGTCAATGTACCGAAGCCCCTGGTAGCAGGCTATTTCAGTGTGACTTCGGAGATTTTATCTAAACATGCATTTATAGTTATAGTTACGCATATATATATATATATATATATATATATATATATATATATATATATATATATATATATAAATAATATATATATATTTTATATATATATATTATATATATATTATATATATTATATATATATATATATTATATATGTATATATTATATATATATATATATATATATATATATATATATATATATATCAGGCCTTGTTACGAGATTTCGCTGAGTAGCGAAAACGCGTAACGCATTTCTAAGTAACTCAACTCAGCAAATATATTTTGAATCGTTAGAAGTTATATTGCGTCACTAGCGTCTTTTCAAGTACCGCATTGTAATTAAAGTTATTTTATTAACGCGTTAAAAATCATACAAACAGTTTGTTTTTCTCTCACTATAACAAAAGTTACAAATAAAATCTAAGTTCTTATTAAAAAAATCATTTTTATTATTTTTTTCAAATATGAACTAAATTTTATTTTGAAAAAAATATTTTTTTCATGAAACGTAAAATATTTGTTTATTTTCTTATGATTTTATATTTGGTTTTTGGTTATTTTATTAAGTGTTAATACATTTTTTCTTATTTAATTTGTGAACTCTTTTTAATAATGTTTTTAAACAATAAAGTTTTTTTTTGTTATTTATCAGTTACCGATAACATATTCGTGATCATAATTTATTTTCATAAATTAAATGAACGTCATTAAAACTTTACGTTATGGAATTAACAATAAACAAAATATCTTATTAATAAAATATTTACATCAAAATAAATCGTGCATTTTTTAAACTTATTATGACTAAAAATAATTTTTATATTTAAAAGGAATTTATATATTTAATTCCTTAAAATAAAACTTAAAACACTTTTTTTTTTTAACTAATTTTTAATAACAAAAAAAAAATTATGAAACAAACTGTTTCTTTAACAAAAAAATCTATTACTTTACAATTGCGGTTAAATGCTTTTACTTACAACTTTATTTCTTCTGAATAAACCTCTCGTTAACGATAATCAAAAGATAATTTAAATATTCTAAAAGATATAAGTTTTTGCGTAGCGCAAAACTGCTGAACGCGTAGGCAAATCGCCTTTTCGCAAGCAAAATGCGAGCTGCGTAGCGCTTCTTAACAAGGCCTGTATATATATATATATATACATATATATATATATATATATATATATATATATATATATATATATATATATATATATATATATATATATATATATATATATATATATATATATATATATATACATACACATACATAGTGGCTATTCTAGGAAAAAATTTGGACAGTGGTACCCCCTGTCTCGGAGAAATAAAGCAAAAAATTATCCTTTTTTAGCAAAAATTCCAATATTTGCCATATATATATATATATATATATATTATATATATATATATATATATATATATATATATATATATATATATATATATATAAATATCGTTTTTTTGTTTTGGGTTTATTTTGATCAGCTATCTAAACAAAAAAAACTCCAAAAAAATTTTAGTCGACATGTTAATATAAAGGTAAAAAAATTCAACTTTTTGTATTTATATTCAAAAGAGTTTTAAAAATTTATTATTTCAAAATTATGCAACAAATATTATATAGGTAAAAAGAAAATTAAAAGATTTATCTTTAAGCATCTGTGAAGTAGTAGTGATAAGCTATGAAGCTGTCATTTTAAAGTTGTTTTTAATTCCATTATAAAGTTGTTTTTAATCTATTGCTAATGTCTAATTTTATGATTTGTTTATAGATATTGAGTTGCAAAAAAATAGTTATGCTGACTTAAAAGTTTGATTTTGAATTCAAAATCAAACTTTTAAGTCAGCATAACTATTTTTTTGCAACTCAATATCTATAAACAAACCTCATTCAGAGAATGCAGATTTAAAAGATGAACATTAGGGTTAATAAATTTTAAAGGTTAAACAATTTTTAATAAATTTTTATAAGTTTAATCTACATATTTAAAGTTACACAAAAGTATTGAATTTAGAACAAGAATTATTTTGACTTTGTTTCTATCCTGGCATGTTTGTGAAACAAAATTTATAAGCTTGTTTTATTAGAAAGATTGATAGTATCATTTTTTACCAAATCATTTTTGACTTGTTTACAAAAAAAAAAATGTTTAATAAACTTTTGCTCAGAACTTTTAGAGAAGACACAGAATTTGATTGTCAGAAGAACTTTTTTAATCATATTCAGAATCAACTCATTTTTTTTGTTGGATTTGATAAATGTGTTTTTTTTTAACAGCAAAAAAAAACAACCTATAAACTTCAGAAAAAACCAAAAGAAAAAACAAATAAATAAGGAAAAAAAAGTTTTTAGCAAAAAAGAAAAAAAATTATTTGATTTCAATTTGTATCTACCACTAACTATTCTTGTTGGTTAAATGTGATTTTCGCATGATATGATATATTATGAAACTTTTGAATCCTTGCTTTTTTCAGTAATCAAATCCAAAGATTGTTTCGTCTAGTATTTTTAAAACAATAAAACTTTCAATCTGTATATTGCAAATATGCAGATGTTTGCGCTATGTATGATTATTGGTTGGATTATTAATCAGCCAAAGTCAGACAAATATCTGCAGACAATGGAAAGACCAATAAAGATGAATTTGGAGCATTCAAAGCAGCTAATTAAAAGCAATTCGCAATTAACGATGCGTTGCTTAGCAAGCAAAGATGTGCACATGGTGCAATAGTATACCACTTGCTTAAAGTGGGAAAGACCTCAGAGCAGAGTCTTTGTATACTTAAAGTTTATCTTTTTTGGATATGTCCAGAATTCCAGATGTTTCTTTCAACTTTTAGTTTTTCCGCTTTTAACTTTTTAAGTAATTCCCATATGAAAAACAATAAAAGTTTCAAAAAAATTGAGAAAGCCATCAACTCAAAGCTTAAAAAATGCGGAAATAATTTCCGGATTGTTTTTGCTAAATATATTCCGGATTTTTCAAATATGATCTGGATGAGGTATATAGTGATCATTGTATGCCTCATGAACTGTGTTCATATTCATGAGGTATACGATGATCATTGCATACCTCATCCAGTATACTTCATGAACTGAACACTAGTTAGCTAGGTCACCTTGTCACACCAAAAATGAGAAATGGGTATTGTAAATCAGATGTAATATGTAAATCAGACCAGAATGTGTTAGTTGCTTAAGCTGGAGCAACCATTAAAATAATTCTGCAAATTGATCTGCATCTTAAAAAAGTGTTAGTTTCGGTTTGTTAGGGTGTGGACAAAATTTGCTTACTTAAAACTGAGCATCTCAATTATGTCAGCAATCTAATATATTTAACTGGACAAGCTTAGAAAAATGCTGAGAGCATGACAAGTTTTCTTATTCCATGATAACACTTGTCCTTGTATTGCAAAATTTGTAATGAGAATTATTGGAGTTTAGCTGGAAGTTTTTTGTGAACAAATTATTATTTGCTACAGCAATTATTCATTGTGCCATTAATGATTTAACAACAAGTACTCTGACACCACCCCAATCATTAATCGATTTAAAGCCTAAAGAGTTCTAAAGCAACGATATTTATTCTTTGCCTTTGCACTTCCAAGAGGTCATAGACAATGATGGTGTATATATTGCATAAGATTGGTTATAGAGTTAAAAATAATTAAAATTTTTTTTTTAAAAAATGGCTTATTATTTTTAAACCAACCTGATATATAGATAATAGCAACAAATTTAGTAAACATATAGTAGCATATATTTGTCATATTTTCCAATAATAAATTAAGTTTAAAATTAAATCACAAATAAAGCTGAGAAATACAAGTTTTAGTTATAACTATATAAAAAAATTTATTTTTTATTTTTTAAATAGAAAACAAAGAATAGTGTTAAAGAGCAAGGAAACAGTTGACAGAAGACTTGAAAAGTTGTAGATTGTATTAGTCAAGAAAACATGAAAATAAGAGAGAGTTCCAAAGGGTTAAAGTGCGGACAAAAAAACTTGATGAATAAAAGTCTTTAGAGCATGCAGGAACAGATACATTAAAAGCATAAGACTTTGCTGAATGACAAGTCAAGTCAGAATGAGTTTTGGTTGATGGAATGCTGATAGGAAGATAAAGGAGATGATAGCTCCTTTAAGCAGCGGTCATTGTAGTATCTGTAGAAAAGAGAAAGAGATGCAACCTTAAGATGATGGGATAAAGGCTCAAGCTTAGCAGATAGAGCAGGTCCGACTACATATACAATTCGTTTTTGGACTTTGTCTAGAGAAAGAGCATCATTAAAAGAATCAGCCCAAGTATGATAGCAGTATATACAAGAATAAATAAGAGATTTGTAGAAGTAGAGAATGAAATCAGGAGTACAAAAATGGTGAGCACAATAAAAAAGCTACCTTAGCAGATGCTAACTTAGCCATTGATTGTATATATGGTTTCCATGAGAGGTCAGTAGTGAACGATAATCCAAGAAGATGTAAAAAAGAAGTCTTAGTGAGAGGGTTGCCATTTATCAATATAGGATTGTCGATAATATTGCGATAGTTGTTCGCAGTAAATAATTGTGTTTTATTGAAGTTAAAATTCACAAGTAAGTGCAAGCCTCAAGCTCTTACAGAAATGAGATCAGAGTCAAGATCGGCTGCCTGTTCTAAGTGATTAAAAAGAGTAAACTTTTTGTCAAGTCAGGAGTATTTAAGTTACAAGTTACATCTAATGTGACTCTATTTGCTGATGACTCAAGTTGAGTCATTAGCAAATAAAGTCACATTAGATGTAAACTTGTCAGAAATATCATAAATGTAGATTAGAAACAAAACAGGACCAAGGATAGAACCTTGAGGTACTCTAAAAGTTATTGGAAATGAAGAAGTGTGTTTTGAAATCTTTCAGACGAATATCGAAAATTGAGATAAAATATTTTCAGAGATTATTGCATGATCCACTTAAAGGAGAACAAGGAGAAGCTGAATACAAGTAAGGCTTAGAGACAAGACTAAATCTAGGAGTTAAGGTAAGTGATTAAGATTTTCTGGAAAATGGCTCATAAAGTTAACAATATGAGTAAGAGTTTGAGAAATGCAGAAGTTATGATGTTTACTACCAGCTGGGCAGTGGTGTTAGAGCCAAGCCATTCAGTGTGATATGCATTAAAGTCACCAATAACAACAATATTGCAGAGGGGTAAAGTGAAAGGCCATGGTCAATTTAATCAGAAATTGCATCTAAAAAAGTGCAGTCTTGAGAAGAAGAACAATAAAGAACAAAAAGATAGGTGATACAGTGAAGAGGTGCTAAGCAGAAGCATAAATATAATATTATATATATATATTTTTTTTGTTTAAAAAAAAACAACTTTTTTTTATGGATTAACTTCTATTTGTTAAAAATATATTTTTTTTTACAATATTTTGAGGGAATATAGATACCCTCGTTATCAAGTATATTAAAAACCGTTATAAAAAATAACATTATACAAAACCGTCTAAATTTACGAAACAATGTTCTTTGTAAGAGCTTCTTTTGAGAGTTTTTTAAGAGCGTTTTTTGTGACATAAGAATTTGAACATGGGTTTCCAAAATGATGTCGTCACATAATCGCCATCATCCCGGTTAAGACCATTGTCGCTAAAGGTATTTTCGTTGTGTTGTATTTCCAAAGCTTCCCTAACTTTCCTATTAAACTATTTATTTCTATTTTTAAGGTATTGCAACCATTAAAGTGGAAATTTCCTTGGCAAATTTTGGAATGTTCAGCTACCGCTGAATTTTTCCCTTTACCTTGTTGTGCACTTGTTTGACGCTGGCATATCCGAAACGATATCTTCAGTCCAGTTTCACCTACATAACATTTGCGGCAAGAGCACTCTAATTTGTAAACACCGGGATAGGAATTAACTGGTAGCGTTGGTTTATTTTTAGAACTAAGTAGACTTTGGAGATTTTTTGGAGACTTAAACACTAGTGCGTATCCTGCTTTTTTAAAAACTCTTTGTAACTGAAGACTGATTCCAGGGATCCAGGGTAAATATTCAATTCTTTTTGGAGACATTAGGAAATGTTGATTTTTCGTGAGATCTTTTTTGTTGTTAGCATTTTCTTTCGCAGACTTAACAAGTTTTTCCAGACTTTTCCGCTCATATCCGTTTTCTACAAATACATCAATAAGAAATAGCAACTCATCAGCAATGTTATTTATTGTGCATAAACGTAGTGCTGTATAAACGAAACCAATAAAGACACCATTTATAATTTTAGGGTCATGGCATGAGTTCGGTTTAATTTGAACGTTTATGATTGCATTTTTGCAATGTATTTTAAAACTATATGTACCGGTTTTATTGTTGGTAACTGAAACATCAAGATAGTTTAATGTATTGGTTAAGATTCCATTGTGTATTGAATACTTTTGTGTTGTTTGTTAAGTAAATCTAAAAACTTTTGCACATCTTCTTCTACTTAGAACCGTAAATGAATATCCTAGGCATATCTTTTAAATGATTTCACGTGGATGTTGTTGTTAAGCACCAATAAAAGAGCATTACTTTCATGGTATTGTAAAAAACACTCAGCAACTACCACCATAAGAGCTAACCCAATTAGTCCGGTGTTTTCAAGCTCATGAAAATCATTTTCATATAAAAAATAGCAATGAGAAAGACAAAGTTCTAAAAGTAACCTGGTCTCTTCAAAAGTTAATTTATATATATATATATATATATATATATATATATATATATATATATATATATATATATATATATATATATATATATATATATATATATATATGTATGGCCAATTCCATAGTTCAGCGACGCATGATGCGGAGAGATTTTTTTTAATAGAAATTTTTCTATAACTCAAAAATAATTTTTTATTACTCTAAATCAATCTTGAATTTAAATTTTATAATATAAACTAAACACAATTGTATTAACATAACACTGCTACATAGCAAAAATTAAAACATGAGTTCAGTGACGCAACGCGGAAAAAAGCGTTTTTTTATCAGCATACTTTTAAATGGAGTTTTCGCTGAAATTATAATTCTTGCTTGACTTAGTAGATTTTTTTGTTGTAATTTATTCATTTGGCAATAAGGTAGTCATAAAAAAAGCCACAAACAATAAAGTTTTCATATCGTTTTATTTTACAGAAAAAAAACTATCAGTTCAGTGACGCAACGTTCAGTGACGAAACAAAAAGACGAAATTAAAATCATTTAAAAAGTTTTGTTATTTTGTAATAAATTTTAATTATACTCAGGTGAAAATAGCATCGGAACAACGTTATCATTCTGAACATAAAAATATTGTGATTTTGATATACCTTTGATTTTTCTTGAATAACTTAAAATTGAACTGAATCCAAGTTCATTTTTTTGTTGTCTTGTATCGTTTTCTGACATGTGAATTACAGATATTTGCAAATCTTGTAATGCTAAGGCAAAATCTGCTGCTGACCTGATTTCGTATTGACTAGTTTTAACTCTCAGGGCTGCGATTCGCTTAACAGTAGCTCCTATTCCGTCAACCACTCCTTTCCCGTGCATCGCTGCAAAGAAATGCCAGAAGAATTTTTTATGAAAATGTTTTTTCAAACACAACCATTGCAGCCATAATGCTTTTGTTTTTAAACTGAGAAGTGGCATTATCGCTGAACATGTTTACTTCTTTGACTTGATCAGGAATAAAGTGAAGGATTTTGTCAATGTACGGTATAACGGAAGACTTAATATAATCAGTTGAATCTGAAACTATGGCAAATGTTTTTAACTCAATGTTCCAGACTGCTAGGGTCATGATAGAAACTTGATTTTGACCAAAATGAGCCGCTTGTGGCTCATTTTGATAGAAACACCTAGCGTTTTCAGCCCAGTCAACTTGGATTACCGCAATTTCAGAATTAACACTCATCGAAACCTCCTTCAGTTTATTAAAAATTGTTGATTGGTTTTACTTTACAAATGCGTGTTTAACAAACTTGTCACGCATCGCTGATATGTTTTGGATGAGTTCTGTTACAGTAGACTTTTTTGAAATTTTTTCAATGTTTGCATATGTTTTAGTTTCAGGCTTTCTCCACTCGTCCCAGGATACTTCGAAACCAAATGTATTAACAGTTTGCAAGTGTTTATCGAACTGTTTCATACCTTTGCATGCAACGCATTTGTCATAGGCGCAATCGTATGCGTACGGTTCACAAACAAAGTTATTTATCATTTCAGATCGAACTTTGATTGAAGGCGCTTGAATTGATTTTGTTAATGCATTTAAGGCAAATCGCATATTTTCATGCAAACTACAAACACAAACATTATGCGGAAATTTTGTAACTGATTTTACATTGCGTGGAAGGTCGCAAAATTTGCTGAGTCCAATTTATATGTGCAGATGCTTTTCCTTGAATAACTCGAAAGCCTCTTTTAGCGATAATATAAATGACGTATCTGAATATTGTTTGCTTTTCCGTCAAATAATTGAATTAGAGTGACATCTTTTTTGTTTGGTGATATTTGGGAAACTTCATCTTCATTATAAAAGTTTACAACTGCTAAAACATTGCTTTCAGAAAGACCATACAGCTTTGAACATGCTGGAGGTAGACCCGAATTATCTTTACAAGCAGAGCTATTTGAAAGAATAGAAAGAATTTCAGATTGTTTCTCCTTTGAAGTTGGTAGTGCTTTTAAAACTTTTTTTAATGCTTTTCCTCTTTGTTGAACGTTTTTAAAAGATGAGCTTGGTCTTTGATATTGATTTAAAAGTTTTCTTTTTAAAGTGCGACTTTTTAAAACTCTTAATTTTGGCTTTAGCAGCATAAGCTGCTTTTTTATTAGGACCGGCTTTTAATTTTTGTCGATATCTCTTAGATCTAACTCTGGACATTTCTTTCTTTTTATCAGCATTCCGAGAAACATAATTAGCTTGGTATTCTGCATATAGTTTTTTTTTTACTTCTAATTTTGATTCCATTTCTTAAAAATTTACAACTTTATAAGAAAATGTTAACATAAATCCAAAAGTTTACTAACATTTACTAAAGTTTACATTAAAATATATAATTTCTAAAAAAACCTCGCCATAAAGCATAATTTCATTGCGATAATTAAACTCTTTTAGCTTTTAGTTCAGTGACGCAATGTAATTTTTGCAGATGTGTATGTGACAAAAAAACTCTTGAATTATTTTTAAAGAGTAAAAGTTTTTTTACTCAAGACATGTAATCTCAAAGATTCTTTTTAAACAAAAATATGGATATGTTTTGTTTAAAATATTGCAATAACTCGCCCTCAAATTTTACTCACTTTTTCGAATAATAAAAAGAACAAACAGTTGCTAACATTCATCAAATTTATCTACTCGGTTCAAACATTTTCTACTCAAAATTTGTTTTAACAATAATTTTAAAGTTTTTAAACTATAAATAAAGAAATAAAACCTTTTGAAAAAAGAAATTTTTAAACACGAAATTTATCTCTTCCATCGTGGAAATAGCCATATATATATATATATATATATATATATATATATATATATATATATATATATATATATATATATATATGTATATATATATATATATGTATATATATATATATATATATATATATAGGGGAGACCGGGGCTAGTTGGCTCGGTTTTTACTCTATGAGCTCTGTAGCCTTAACAGTACATTTTTAAAAAAATATTAAAGTGTAGTCTTAAAGAGTATGGATTAGGGTATCTTATAAAATTTGCATTCATTTAAAAAAAAAAATTCTTGGGGCCTTTCTGGACCTTCAAAAAAAAAAAAAAAATTGCGCCAACTTACCCCACCACGGGGTAAGTTGGCGCAAACTATAAAAATGATTATTAATGCACTATTAAGTGCAAAATTAATAGAAGTTTTTTTAAAAATAATTTTTGCAACAATTTTATCCCAAAATTTAATATTACTTTTAGCTGGTACCAAATATTAGTCCGTATAAAAGCCAAACAGTAACCCACCTTTTATCTGTGGAAAAAAAAACTAAACAAAATTTTTTTAAATTTTTTTGTAAGAATAAATATTTTCAATATTGTTAAAAAAAAAAATAATAAAAAAAAAAAATTTTCTAAAAATAAATATTTTTTTCCATAGTAAATGCTATAAGCCAACTTACCCCGTAAAAAATTTGTCAACTTACCCCGAAAGCTTTTTTTTTAATAAACAGTCTATAGATCCTGAAAAACGGCAGCTTTGAAAAAAAATTCTGACTGGATATAGTAAACCAATTGTGACTGAAACTTTTACAATATTTTTTTTTTCATACGACTAAATATTTTCTTTGTAAAGAAAAAAGAAAGCGATGTTCTAAAAGTTACGTTTTTGTCCAAAAAACGCATAAATCTCAATATCTCCCATGCGCATGCGCGAATCATGACAATACTAGAGTGAATGATGAAATGGTCAATGAGGAAGTTTCTGAGTAATTTTTGTCACTTTCTGATGAAAGGCTCTAAAGATAAACGCAGTTCGTCAACTTACCCCTGCGGCCAACTAGCCCCGGTCTCCCCTATATATATATATATATGTATATATATATATGTAGGTATATATATATATATATATATATATATATATATATATATATATATATATATATATATATATATATATATATATATATTTGCAACGCCTTATATGACCATGTTTTGCATGTTTAAAGTTAGCGCCTTGAAAAATGTGCTGTATAAACAAATGTAAACTTAAACTAAAATAAACAAACTATAAACTGGAAATAGAAATAAAAACTAAAAAAAAAAAATACAAAACTGAATTAGAAAAATAAAAATCTTAACAAAATATCAAATTAATGAAAAATAAACTAGAAAAAGTGAAAGCATAAAATTGATGTTCAATTTTAATTTAAAAGTGCTTCACTACAAAGAATTAAAAAAAAAATCAAATTTTTGAAGCTATTTAATCCAAGCTTAATTACTTCGAAACTTAATTATTTAAAAATTTAGACTTTGTTATTTTTAATGTTTACAAAGCAAATAAAACATTAAAAAAAAAAAATTATTTGATAGTAGGATTTGAACCCTTGACAATTGCCGATATAACAGTCTGTGCCTCATAAATGACAATTAATCAGGCTATGCACTACATCAACGTGGCAATATAGGAAAAATTATTAGGTTTGAACTATTAATTAAAACGCTTTTAAGTTAATTTAGTATCAACTATTAATTGAAATGTTTCTAAATTAAAAAATATATTAGTTTTATGCTTTTATTTCTCTGGTTTATCCTTTATTCATTTTATCATTTGTTTAGTTTGTTTCTCATTTCAGTTTATGATTTGCTTATTTTTAATTTTCTCTTTAAAATAGTTGAGCTTTTTTAGCTCATTTTTTAAACCATGCAAATTATCGATTTATGCAAAAAAATCGTGGACAAGTTGTCAAAAAATAATATTGTATGCATATAAGACGTGCGACTGGATACTTCCTCTAAAAAGGTTTGATATATATCTACTATAGTATTTTCGTAACAAATTGTTACCCTATTTTTGTTACATTAATTTAAATGGCGTTTTCAAAAAAAAAAAAAAGAATTATGAAAGAAAAGAGTGCTGTCCCATGCCAAACCCTCAGTCGATGTACAAGCCTTCCCAGGAATTCCTAATTAAAGTTTAAAAACTATGTATATATGTGTGTGCGCCTTACTTAGAAAATACACTGAAAGGTTTAAATGGTATAAGAAATCTTAATGTCGACTTGAAACTCTTTTTTTTCCTTTGCCTTATCAAATTTTGTTGCTGAAAATAACAACCACTCTAAAGAAATAAAAGCAGTACACAAATTATTTAAATTATTTTTTATTTTTATTTTATTTTAATTTAAATTTGTATTAATTTCCTATTTTGTTAGTTTTGCTTTCTTTGTTTTTAAAACTTTATTGAAGTTTTTTTCGCAACACTTAATATAAAAAAACTTGCAAACTGCCATGACCAAGTTGTCTAAAATAAAATACTCATGCTTGGTCATTCAAGAAAAACCGCACACATTTCCTGGGAAGGCTTGATGTAGTGGCACTCCCTTGCGGCAGTAGGCTATAAGATAGTCAATGTATGTACTAAAGCCCCAGACAGACATGTAGATATATATATATATATATATATATATATATATATATATATATATATATATACACACACACACATAGATATGTGATATATATATATACATAGATATGTGGTATATATATGTATATATATATATATATATATATATATATATATATATATATATATATATATATATATATATATACATAGATATGTGATATATATATATATACATAGATATGTGGTATATATATATATATGTGGTATATATATATATGGGCAGCAGCCTTGTTTGTCAAGGTTCGTGTTTCGGAGTTATAGAGTTGAGTGAGGGTTATACCACAAATAAGTAGCCTCCTCATCTGTAGTGACCTTCTTGGCCTTGAGGAGGTCAATTAGCAGTATATATATATATATATATATATATATATATATATATATATATATATATATATATATATATATATATATATATATATATATATATATATATATATATATATATATATATATATATATAGAACCCTTAGATGTTGTCCGAAAGTTTTTTCCATATTTTGTTGACAAAAAGTAAAAATTAAAATGCAAGACCGGATTTTTTTTTTTTAATAATGATATACTGCCTGCCCCTACCAAACCCTCAGTCGATGTAGCAGCACTCCCTTGCGGGTCAGGCTTTTTGTCAGTCGATGTAGCAGCACTCCCTTGCGAGTCAGGCTATTTGTCAGTCAATGTAGCAGCACTCCCTTGCGAGTCAGGCTATTTGTCAGTCGATGTAGCAGCACTCCCTTGCGAGTCAGGCTATTTGTCAGTCGATGTAGCAGCACTCCCTTGCGAGTCAGGCTATAAGATAGTCGATGTAGCAACACTCCGCGCATGATTTACAGTAAAAAAAATAAAAATAAAAACATTTTATTAAAAAAAATAAAAATAAAAACATTTTATTAAAAAAAATAAAAATAAAAACATTGTTTATATTGTCAAAAACATTCAGAATGTTTTAAAAACATTCAGAATGTTTTTAAAAACATTCAGAATGTTTTTAAAAACATTCTGGTCAATTAAATTTGCGTTTTTGTGGTTTTTTTATATAACAATTTGTAATTAAATTAATGGTTTTGACTTTCGACCAACACGAAAATGTTGGACGAAAGTCAAAAGTAATTAAAAGTGACGTATGTGTTGGCGTAAGAATCACTTTTTTCCTTCCGCTCTTCCCAAAGACAACAAACTATAGATCTATATATATATATATATATATATATATATATATATGTAATAAAATTTCCTTTTTTTTTTTTTTTAAAGACATAAATTTTTTTAAATTACTGCAATAATATTAATTACCACATAACAAGTTAATAGCTTTTTTATTACTGCTATAAGGGAATGTTTATTGTCTTTAACTTTTTTTAATATTAAATAATTAAATTTAATATTGCAGTTTTAAAAATGTTTGATATTAACAAATTTCTTTCTTTCCTCGACATTTGCAATAATGAATTAAAATATGTTAAATTTTTGAATCTTTAAAATGATTATTTTTTAAATTTCTAATTGCGTTAGAACTTAACTTAAGGGGAAAAGTAAACTAGTTTTCTTCATAAAAATCAATTATTTTAAAATCTTTAAAATGATTGATTTTTATGAAGAAAACTAGTTTACTTTTCCCTTTATAATTAGGGAAAAATGGCAGCCTTTGCTAATTTGCGTTAATATATAATATTAACGCAATATTAACAAAGGCTGCCATAGTTATTTAAGTTTTAAATAATAACTATTAATTAGTTTAACCACGCTCATCTTAATGCATGAGTGTGAGCAATTAGCATGTTTACTCTTCCCCTGAAAAACATTTATATTGGTTTTTTGCTAATTAATTTTTTTCCGGAACTAGCAAATTCAACTTTGAAAAGAGAATCTTGATTGTCATAAGATTTTCTACTAAACAGCCTTTTTTGTTGAGTAAAATTTAATTTTAGTTTTGGGAGTTTTAAAGTTGATTTTTTAGAAAAAAAAACTTTTTTTATGAGGGTGAGAATTTTGAGGTTTGCTAAGGCAAAATTTAATTTTTAAAAATAGTTTTTACACCATTAGATAGAGCACAAAGTTCTCTACAAAACAGTGCCTTGCATTTTAAAAAATATTTGTTTTTTCAATAAATGCAAAAGAAACAAAATTGCTAAACTGTTCACTTTTTTTTTCCGTTTACTTTTACCTCAGTTTACTCTGATTTTTTTTATCAGAATAAAATTATATATTTTTATTAAATTAGTTTTAAATTAAATCACATATTTTTTATCAGAATTAAATTATACTATTATGATCTTTGCTTCAAGCTTAAATTGTTAGTGTTTTTTAAGCGAAATCAATCATTACAATAAAAATAAAAATAAATTATCAAAATATAAAATAATGACAATTGAATTTAACTTTTTATTTATAATTGATTTATTTTTATTATTAAATAAAAATTAAGTAAATTTTTTTTTATTGCACTCAAAAGTTGTATAAATATTCTTGTGTTCGCATGATGATAAATAAGTTTTTATTACAAAAAATTTTTTTATTGTTTTTTTTTTTACATTTTGTTTCATAACGTATACTAGGGTCGGCATTCAGCAATGTTGACCAAACTACCGACCTTAAAGTATTTAAGGTTGGTAAAAAATTGCAGACCTCTTTTCAATGTTTTATGGTAAGACCTTTGTATCAAATTTTTTTTGCCAACCTCTATAAGATTGAGGTCAGCAAATTATTGCCAACCTCAATTTTTCTAATTTCGAAGGTTGCTTTTGTTCACTTTTCTTAAAAAAAAAATTGCTGTGACTCTTTCTTGCCATTAACTTGGGTGTAATGGCTGCCATGAATTCCATGTCAAAGAAGCTCGAATGAGCATTACTATTAAGTTGCTTATTATATTATAACATGATATATATCTTACCTACTTTATTGATTCATACATCCGTGGAATATCTTATAAAATTATTTGTTACTTTTATAAAAAGAGTTTTTTGGAATTGTTTATTTATGTTTTTTTTTTATATATATTTTTTATTATTGTTTTATTACTCAACTTTTTTTATAGTTATTTAATAAATCTGATTTTTTATTTAATAAACTTTTTTGCATTAGTGATTGATCGAAATTCTGTTTCGGTATCGGTGTTTCGGCCGAAATTTTTAATTTGAACTGATACCAAAATTTTGTTTTCGGTATTTTATAAATTTAGTAAAAAGCAAAATTTCGGTTGAAAAACATACCGAAAACCAAAAAGTTTGTAAGATTTTAAATTTTTATCTAATTTAGAAAAATAGTTATTTTTGAGAACTTTCACAAAATATTTTGAGAATTTACACTAAAGTTTTAAGAATTTTCACAAAATACTTTGAAAAATTCTTGTTTTGCAGAAACAATCAAAACCAGTTGTTAACTTTTGCTATTAACTTATATTGCCAACTTATGTTTTAAATCTTCATTTGTAAAGCGTATTTAATTAATTTTAAAATAATACACATATAAAAAAACAGCAAATGTAAAATTGCATTTTTAAATAAAATTTTCTAATGAAATTAATTTTGACTAGCCGAAATGTTGGTGTTGGTTTTGATAAAATATTTGCTGAATTTTCGGTTTCGGTACCGAACTAGAGTATCTGAAACTTCAGTTTATTTTGGTTTTGGCTTTTTTTCTGTTTCGGTCAATCGCTGGTTTGCATGTGTAATTTTTTTTGTAGACAATAATAATAATCTCTATTAATTGGAAATATATAACAGACACTGTTTTATGGATGAACCAATTCAATATAAAATTCAATGTGCATTTTGAAAGCATAATGTCTTTTGAATAATTTTGTTTTTAAAAGATTGCTTATTATGGGGAAAATGTTTTATATATTTAAACACAACTAGAGACTATTCTAGACCCTTTTTTTACAGAGTTAAGTGTATTTAGGCGTCGACTTGGGCACCACCCAAATTCTAGTCGAAACTAAGTATATAATTTATAAACTTGACATAATTTGTCAAGTTTATAAATTATATTGGATATAATATCATTGTTTAATTATATTGTTTGTCATAGATGGAAGGACCTGAGGCAGCATATGTTCAGTCTGACCTTTATGCTGATGTAATGGCAGAACCAGTTCAGCAAACTAATACTGTATGTTGACTATTATATTAACTAAAATCTATTATATTAACTAAAAGATATAAAACAGTTTTCTGTTTACAATATTTTAAAAATTATTTAAATTAAATTTTAAAATCAACTTTAGCAAGATCTAGAGAATGGTGTATTGCACAGAGGACCGCTAGGTATAGAGTTATTTAAATCATTTTTTTAATTAATTTTGTTATTTTTCTGTAAAATAATCTTCTAATTGTAAGTTGAAGCCCATGTTGTGCTGTGATAAAAAATAATTTTTAAAAAACTTGAGTTAAAAAATGTAACTTTAAAAATATATTTGGAAACCATAGTGGTTTTTTTAAAAAAGGTTGTATAGTTTATTCTATATTATTTATGTTTAAATATATCAAATCACAAATTATTATTTATATCTAATAATTGTATTATATGAATTTTCAAAACAAATTTAAAGTCATGTTTATTATTTGTAGTAATTTAATGCCATACAAATCTAAACTCTTTGCAGAATTAATTATTTGTACAGTAAATATTTAGAAAATAAATCAAAAATTTCATAAAAATTATTATTAATTCATCAATCCTCAAATCAGATCTGGATTCAAATACTTTAATTGAGCAATTGGTTTTTCCATGTAAATTTGATGACTTGTTTTGTTTTGCTGCTTGGAAATATTTTTTAGATATCTGACCAGGACTTGATGATTGGTTTGAGTTGAAAAGTGTCATTCAACAAGGCTACCAAGAGTGAGGCTGGGATATTTTTTAGTCATATAGTTACAAACTAATGTATATTCCAATCGTTTGACATCTAAATTACTGCTTGTGCTAAAAAATGGCTCTTAGTGACTCAGTTTTTATTATTGACAAAATCAAATACATTTTATGTTAAAGCCATTGAATTTAATCAAGGCAACTAATTAAATTTTATTGTTATTTAAAAAACATTAAAACAATTTTATAGACTAGATTGTTTTTTAATTTTTTAATAAGTGAGGCATGATGTGGTGGGATGCCATCCTGCACCTTTTTATAAATCTCTATATATAACAATGATAAGGCGGGATGTTAGTTTTTAATTTATGGAATACGATCCCATTACTTTTTTTTCTCCACTTCAAGCATGTGTGTGTGTGTATATATATATATATATATATATATATATATATATATATATATATATATATATATATATATATATATATATACACACATATATATATATATATTTATTTATATATACATATATATATATATATTTATATATACATATATATATATATATATATATAAATGTATATAAATATATAAATGTATATAAATATATATATTTTGGTGCCTTTAAGCCCTCTTTACATAATCATTAATCAGTTTTTTTTATGTGCTGTGGTTATCTTTAAATTATTTTTTTCGCTAATTACTTCTTAATTATTTTTTATTCTAGCACACATGTATTTTAATTGTTTTGATTTGTTTTAAAAAAAAGTATAGAAGATTATCTTTTTCTAGTTTCAGAGTATAGATCATATACTACAATTCATCCAAAATCAATGGAGCAACAAGAAAAAGAATCTAAAATTGCTGCCAATGTTGATCAAATTCCTAAGGGACTTTCTCTTTATATTGGCAACTTAACATGGGTAAGTTTTTTTAAATTTTATCACTTACATTATATTCTATTGACATTTTTATTAAAAATTCCTAATTTTTAGCTGTTGGATTGATAATGACGCACATATATGTTGATGTATGTGTCATAATTCCTATCACCATTCCTATCCTGGTTTGCAGTGTTTAAAAAATTATTTGCATGTCATTCTTGACCATGCATATAATTTTTTTTTTTTGAAAGTATTTTTTGTTTTTATTTTACATTTTTCAAATGAATATTTTATTATTTAAATATTTTTTTAAATTATGATAATAATGGATAAGTTTTAAACTTTTTAAATAATACTTTGATTTATTGAACTTGTTTTGAAGAATATTTATCTTTTTAAATTCTTTTCTTTAGTTATCATTTCATTATTTCTTTAATATTACATTGTAAGCAGGGATTATCTTTTTCTGGATAATTTCAGCAATTCCTGATATTTCTTTCAACCTTTAGTTTTTCCAGATTTCCAAAAAATACAGATTTACAAAATAAATTCCAGATTTTTTCTGGATTCTTTTTGCAAAGTGATTTCTGGATTTCTAAAGTATGACCATCATTCAGGTCATTGGTTGTAAGTTCTTAAATTATTTCTTAAAAGCTATTAACTAAAATATTATAATAATAACTAATTATTTTAATCAAAATTATTAATAACTAAATATCTATTAATTATTCTTCATTAAAAGTTTGATGAGAGTGTTATTCTTTAACTATTGTTTGGAGGTGTATCCTTTGTATTTTAAAACAAATTCTGCCAAATGTCAGGCATGTCTTCCTTGACACTTTCTATTTCATCATTGTCCCTATTTATGAAATAATGAGTAGTAGTAGTAGTAGTAGTAGTAGTAGTAGTAGTAGTAGTAGTAGTAGTAGTAGTAGTAGTAGTAGTAGTAGTAGTAGTATATTTGTTACAACAAAAGTAAAAATAATTGAAAAAATACAAATCATAGATTGTCAGATTACAGTTAGTTTTTGTGAAGCTCATATTGCAATTTTCACTAAGGAAAGCTGTGAGCTGTAGTAACATAGGAGCTTATCGAGGCTCGCTTTAAAACTGTTGACAGTTGGAGAACCGGTTACTTTATCTGGTAACATGTTCTATGTATTGGCAATGCGATTGTTAAAAAAATGGAAACAAGCTAAATTATTGCTGTACTTTTCATGGTAAAGTCTTTCTCTGTGATTTGCTCTTGGCGGAATTATGATGAGGGGAAATTGCCACTTGACTATGTCGATGTTATTAATAATTTTATATTTTTGGACGAGGTTAGCTCGTTTACGACATTCAACAAGAGAAGATAGGCCAAGTTATAAACATCTGAACTTGTAGTCTAACTTTTTTCAGTTTATTTGGTTTTTTTGTGGCTCTGCGCTGTATTAATTCAATAGTTTGTTCATCTTTCACCAAATGAGGGTTCCAAGCTGGAATTGCAAATTCAAGTAAAGGACGGATGTAAGTGGAGTAGAGTTGTTTCCATAAAGAAGCATCACAAGATTTAAAAGTGTGTTTTAGGATGCCTAGCATTTGATTTGCTTTACATGAGGCAGTGATGGATTGAGTTTCTACTTTAAGATCATTGGTAATTTGAATCGCTCAAAGGTGGTTGCTTCCAATGTAGTTCGAGTTGTTATTGAACAAGGGCCTAATTCCTCCATTGAGTACTTGAAAGGAGTTAATTTTTTTTGGCCAAAGTGCATGACCTTGCATTTCTTTGCGTTTAGCTCCATGAGCCAAGATTTAGTCCAATGAACAGTTTGGTCAATATCTGATTGGAGTTGAAGTTGAGCAGCAAGTGAGTTGACAATGCTTAGGATTTTAGTGTCATCAGCGTAGATCTTACAACTGTTTTCTTTGCTTATTACATCCGGCAGATCATTAATGAAAATGACAAATAAAATTGGACCCAAGACTGATCCTTGCAGAACTCCACTTGTCATAGGTAACCAATTCGATTAAGTGTCGCCAAGGATGACTTGTTGAGACCTGTTGAGTAGAAAAGCTTTTATCCAATTGAGATTGCCTTCGATTCCGTACATTTTTAATTTGTTAAGCATTCGTTGATGTGGGACTTTGTCAAAAGCTTTAGCAAAATCCAGAAATACGATGTCAACTGGTAGCTTTCTGGCTATATTTCCAGTCAAGAAGTCCTTTGCTTCAAGGAGATTTGTAATGCATGCTTTTTTCTCTAAAAATCCATGTTGACTATTTGATAAAAGAGTGTTTGATTTTAGATGCTGCATGATTGCCTTCTTAACTAATCTCTCCATTATTTTACACGGAATTGAGGTGAGGGATATTGGTCTGTAGTTTGATGGGTTGATTCTGGAGCCCTTCTAAAATAAAGGTGTTACATTTGCTTTGGACCATGAGCTTGGAATTTCACCATTGTCAAATGACTTTTGAAAGATGAGAGTAAGTGGAGAAGACATTGAGGTAGAACAAAAGCGTAAAATGTGAGGAGTGACATTATCTACACCAAGTGATTTAGATATATCTAGTGCTGAGAGTTCCATTAGAGTGGCCAGAGTATCGAAAGATATGCTATTGAGGATTGTGTTAGTACTACGATCAAAACGGGGAAGATTATCATTGAATGGCTCTTTGCTGAAAACTGGGCAAGAAGAAGGACTTAATTTTTTAACAAACTTTGTAGATAGTTACAGTTTTTGTATGTAAAATTTGTACAGCAGCCTTCTTTTGTTTTCATTTTCTGCTTTTTATATTGTTGCCTGCTGCCTCTGACATTTTTGCAATTTCTTATATTTTCCTAATTCCTATAGTGCTGCATACTATTTTTATACTATTATTTCTTATATTGTTATCTCTTATTTTTTATATTGCTATCTGCTAATTCTTAGATTGTCTGCTTCTTCTTAGAAAAATGTCAATGAATAAGAAAGCTTAAATAAACTTAAATTATTTAAAATGCTTGTAAACTAAAAATACTTTTGAAAAGGGTAATTCTATGTCAAATGACCTAGAAATTTTTAAAAATGTCACCCTATATCTCAGATTTTGCTGATTTTTACACAGTTGAGAGTACTTAGTAAAATAAAATTTCCTTAAAAGTTTTAGCCTCTGGCTCCAAGAAAATCCTGAAATATGACCATTTTACTTTTAACAGATGTTGGCCAGGCTCTTCTTGTCCCTTCAGAATTGCAACATTTATTTAGAGGTTTCAAGTAACATAACTTTAAAAATATTTAATCTTTTTACCTAAAAATTTGTGGCGAACGAATGAAATGATCAGAAATGTAAAAAAAAAAGTTTTAAGTACTTGTAATTATCAATTTAAATAAATTTAGGCAATTTTTTATATACCTGATTTTGATGCTCAAGAAACCCATGCGGCCTTGATGATATCAAAAAATTATTACACCTCATTCTATACTCATTGATCTTTAAAAAAATATAAAGATTTTAATCTGCATGTATATCTATTTTCATATATGGATAATGGGGCTCGGTCCCCACTTTTTTGTAATGGAGTATTGTAATTGATCTTTCGCTACCTTCCAAACTAGCTGGAGCTCTGAAAATTTTTGTATTTTTGTAGTGCCAATGAATGTGCATGTTAAAACTGTTTTCAAGGCCCCAAGACATTAGGGGGAACTGGGGCAAGTGCCCCACATTTTTGTAGTCGAATCTTGTGATTTTTCACGGGCCATGAATCCTCTGGTCGTCTTTAAACAACTTTAACACGCGTTCATCAGGACTACACAAATGCTGAAAGTTCCAGAGCTCAAGTTTGTTTAGAAAGTCATGAAAAATCTATCCCAAGGTTCCACCTCAAAAAAGTGGGGCACTTGCCCCAGTCCTCCCTTATGTTTTGGGGTACTAAAAACAATTTTAACATTCATTGGTACTACAGAAATGCCAAAATTTACAGAGCTCCAGCTAGTCTGAAAGGTAGTAAAAAATCGATTGCAATACTCCACTAAAAAAAATGGGCACCGTGCCTTGTTATCAATATATGGAAATACATATACTTGCAGATCAAAATCTTCATAATTTTTGAACGATCAATGAGTATAAAATAATGTGTAATATATATTTTTTTGATATCATCAAGGCCACATGGGTTTTTTGAGCATTAAAAACAGGTGTATAAAAAATTGCCTGAATTTATTTAATTTGATAATTACAGGTGCTTATTATTAATTTTTTACACTTCTGATCATTTCATTGGATTCGTCACCCCTAAAAATAGCCAGTAACTAATTTTTAAGTAAAAAAATAAAATATTTTTAAAGTTATGTGACTTGAAACCTCCGAATAAATGTTACAATCTTGAGGGGACAAGAGGGGCCTGGCAATATCTACTAAAAGTAAAACAGTCATATTTGGGGATCTTCTTGAAGCCAGAGGCTAAAATTTTCAAGGAAATCTTATTTTACTAAGCACTCCCAACTGTATAAAAATCAGCAAAATTTGAGATGCTTTTTTTTTCATGTTGATATTTTTTATAGTTCAATAGATATTTTTTATAGTTAAAGTTTTTTTAGTTTTTTCCTTGTGAAATTTTTGTTAAAAGTATTCAATCAAAGTTTTTTAATTATATATGCTATAAATTTGTTTAGTGGACAAATGATGAAGAGTTGTCAAATGCTATTCGAGAGTGTGGTGTCAATGATCTATTAAATATTAAGTTTTTTGAAAATCGCATTAATGGCCAGTCAAAAGGGTTTGTTTATTTCTCCTTATGATTAAACTGGAAATGCTTGAAATAAATTTACTAGAGAATGACAAATTAATGTGGGCTTCAGTAACTTTTGTACAAAGTTTATAGGTAGAAGACTACAAAAGCTTAACAAAATTAATACTTAAAATCAACCACATTTTCATTAAACTTCATCATCAAAAGTTTTATCAATCTTTATTTTTGCAATATAACAAAAATATGCGTATAGTTTAAACCTTCACTGTAGCTATGTTTATATTATTTTATAACATTTACTTGTTTCTCTTTAATTATTGCTATTAAAAAGGGGTAACTATAAAAAATATTTTTTAGTTATAGTCTGCTTAAATTCTTTATATAAAGTAAAAGTTTAAACATTTTAATTAATCAATCATATATTCTGAAAAATATTTTCATGGATATTTACAAATAGTAATTTTACTAATCTTAAATAAACACCAAAAATACAGATCTTTATATATATAATTAATAATAATTATAAAATAGTAATGATAATAATAAAAATAGTTTTTCTAAAAATTAACATATCAACTACAATAATAAAACAACAAAAACAATAACATTAATAATAGTAATAATAACATTAATAATGATAATAAAAATAATAAATGACTTGTTTTTATAAACACAATAGCTAACTATACAAAGTTGGCAACATTAAACTAAATAAAAAATACTTACCAAAGCAAACAACACACTAAAACATAAAACAATATGAACTGTTCACTACAATGCCCAATGAACAATACACAAGAGTACAAAAATAAAAACAAAAGGATTGATAACTGTGATTAAGAGAATTTTGTAGATCAAGCACTCAACTGTATAAACCATGTATATGTAACTATAAATCAAAGTAATCATAAAGTGCAAAAAAATTATTAGCTCTTTTGAACTTTACTTCAAGCATTTTATATAAATTTTTCAAAGTTTTTTTTTCTTAATGTATAAGTTTGTTTTTCACAAACTGAATCTCCCATGTTGTTACTTTAGATAGTGTTCGGCTATGCAGCCCAGAAAAAAAGAAAACTTCAAGACACAAATTATATTATGACAACTTGTAAAATGAAGCTAGTTGTAAAATATGTTGTTTGCATTCAGTTTGCTTGAAATAAAATTTTGTAAATATTTATCAAACTGAATGTTGACATTTTTAAAGAATTGAATAGAAGTAATGAAATAAAATTACCATAAAAAGTTTGGTATTGATATAAAAT
>NC_088921.1:44025000-44067500 GCF_038396675.1 Hydra vulgaris
TATATATATATATATATATATATATATATATATATATATATATATATATATATATATATATATATATATATATATATAGGTATATATATATATATATATATATATACATATATATATATATATATATATATATATATATATATACATATATATATATATATATATATATATATATATATATATATACATATATATATATATATATATATATATATATATACATATATATATATATATATATACATATATATATATATATATATATATATATATATATATATATATATATATATATATATATATATATATATATATATATATATATATATATATATATATATATATATATATATATATATATAGGTATATATATATATATACATATATACATATATATATATATATATATATATATATATATATATATATATATATATATATATATATATATATACCTATATATATATATATATATATATATATATATATATATATATATATATATATATATATATATAGGTATATATATATATATATATATATAGGTATATATATATATATATATATATATATATATATATATATATATTTCTTGTTAAATTTGGTGCAAATATATAGAAAGTAGGTTTTGAAGCATACTGGGCATTTTCTGACCACTCTAGACCTTCCCTTAATGCTTATTTTTGTGAAAAAAATGTCAATTTTTTGTCAAAAGTTGCTGATTTCAGTGATGTTGAAGGAGGGTCTGATATAAATCAAGTTAGCTGAATTAAAAAAAAAGGGCCGAAACTACATATATTTTGCATTTAAAATCATATGTTCTTTGTTTTGGTTTTATTACTGAGCATTTTTTATTCAAACTATCCATAAATTCACAAAATTAGTGAGTTTGTTGTGATACTAAGAAAGCATTTGGAGTATACAAATACATTTTTTCTAATATAACAGGACCATTGAAATGGCCTTCAAAGTAAAGGGGAGGGGGCATTTTTCAATTTTATATATAAAAAAAAGATCCTAAAAAAGAAAAGAAGGGGGAGGGGCACGCCCTTTAACCTCTTGCTTATGAAGCAAGCGCTCTACCACTACACCGCTTCTGCATATTTACCTTACAAAAAAAAAAAAAAAAAGTTTTCTAATCACTTTTGAATTTCTTGAAATAATTAATGTTATTTAAACCTATTTCCATATTCCTTTTTGTCATCTTACTGGAGTTTTTTTCAGTTTTATTCATGGTATAACGAACTTTGTCTATGGTTACCAGTCTCATTTGTTTTTCTTCTTCACTAATGTAGTTATGGATAAACTCCTGCATCATACCTACATTTCTTTCTGCATGATTGTTTACTATAATCAAAGTTTTTGCATAGGCTAAAAACAGGTTGTAATACGATTGAGTGTGCCAGAAAGATGGTGGAAGTGACAATCAATTGCATATTCTCTCTGCTGTAAATCCATTTGCTGCAAAAATAAAGTAGGAAAACTCGTTAACTAACACCGACAAATTTGGAGGATTACTAGCCGTTGTGCTATCTAGGTTGATTATCTCTTTGATATCCACTTATATATATATATATATATATATATATTGCATATATATATATATATATATATATATATATATATATATATATATATATATATATATATATATATATATATATATATATATATATAGGTTATTATATATATAGGTCATTATATATAGGTTGATTATCTCTTTGATATCCACTTTCAGCCTCTTTTTCTATTTTGTAATCAGATATCTTTAAAGATGGCATTTTGTAAGATAAAATTAATTTGGCGATTAGTGTTTTATCTTTATCAGGAACTTTATAATCTAGAAGCAAAGAGTTATAAAAGTTTAGTCTAAGTACCAAAAATGTTTTAATATTGATTTAATATAGTGAATGACTTTGTCTACAGCTTCTTTTACTTGGCAAACATCTATATACAGAGTCATTTGATGTAGAGCTGTAATATCAATGTATGGGTCTTTAATAGGATTGTGGCTTTGCGAGTGCCACTGAGCATAAAGCAACAAATAAACTCCACAATTTGCTCTGCTTGAGCTTTTACGTCTTCCTCTTTTATCAAAAAGTCTAGTTGTTTAGATAGCAGATGTAACTTTGTATAATAAATAGCTGAACTAAGAAATCTTACATGATGAACTGCACCTGGTTTTTTTATTTTAATAATTCCTGATTTCAATAAATAAATAATTACAAGCTCTGCTAGTTCTTTTCTGTCTTCCCTAGTAATATTTTTCTTTTTAATGTATTTTTTGAAATATTCGAGTGCATCTGTTGCTGCTTTTTTGACTACAGTACCAGCCTGTAGTGACCAATCAAACCTTAATATGTTTTCAGGATTGTAATGAAACTCTGGATTGTCAAACTTATTTCTTAATCTTTTAAAAAAAAGATTTTCTGGTCCTACCTTTTCTTCATCAGTAACATGTTTCTTAAAATGACTTATTCTAAGATCTGTAACATGGTGCTTGCAAGCAAGCTGGAGAATGTATTTACCTAAATCATAGGTAGTTCTATTAACAGTCCCTTTCGTAATGCCAGTATTTGTTGCTGTTGTGTCAAAGCACAATCCACCGACATATGATTTAATACTATATTCATCTAGCAACTGCATTGT
The DNA here is from genome assembly GCF_038396675.1 of Hydra vulgaris. Lineage (NCBI taxonomy): Eukaryota > Metazoa > Cnidaria > Hydrozoa > Anthoathecata > Hydridae > Hydra > Hydra vulgaris. Next base: position 44,027,650 of record NC_088921.1, read on the forward strand.
TCCTTTATATTGATCGTCTCCTGAAGAGGATGGTAAAGAAGGCACTCCCAACAAGTGTGATTCGCCATTAATATTTTCTAGTACAGCTAGTCGCTCGCATTTTAGTTTCTTTCCTTTATTTTTTTCAAATATAGTTTTTCCATCAAAATGAATTATATATAGGAATGTTGATAAACGTACTTTTGTTTTAATATCTTCTTTTGTAATATTTGAAATTTTTTTATTTTCTCTTTTCATTTTTCTAGCTGCAGTTGAGAGACTTGATTTTATGGCATTCATGTCTACTCCTGCAATTTAAACAACCACGGTTGTAATTCTCTGCAGAACCATAGTAGAGATGTTATTAACAGTTGCCATTAAAGCAACAGTTCCGGAATAAATATCTCTAGGAATGTTGACCCAAATTCTTGTACTGCTTTGTTTATTTTTTCTTTTAATTCATTCGCCTGACTAGAAGTCAGAATCAGAAAAGTCTAAAATCTAAACTTAGTTCATTATTTCTGCTAACGAAGTTAGCAGTAATAATGAACAAAGTTCAGATAACTTTTCTGATTGAGTTGGAAGTTGCGTTCCTAAACCATGTAGGTTTTTATTAAAATAGTATAATACTATATATACCAATACTATATAAATAGTATAAATGAGCGCGCATAATTTATCTTACAGAGTATAATAGTGTGATGGATTGCTGTCGATATTGTGATGAAAATGTGTTTTAGTGACCATGACTTCTTTTCAGGTAAATACAAAATATCATAAAACCGAATCGATAACTGTACATTATTTTTATTTCTATGCAACACATACCTGAAATAGCAGGCGTCGCTTTATCGATAATATGAAAAATCTTTTTAAAAGATCTCTAACTGTTATTGCGCAAAATCTTGTGTTTTTGATAACTCATATCAATACTTGTTCAGTTAGTTAAATTTTTATTTTGAATTTTAAAATTCAAAATCAAAAATGTGAATTTCAAATTTTAAATCAATGTAGTGGCTTCATATTAATTGTTTTTTATTTAAAAATAAATTCATATGAATCTTTAGTAAAAGAACATGAAGTGTAATGGTTTGCTATTTATTTTATTTTGGGAAATGGCAGGCGGAGGGGGATGGAAGAATGTCAAGGAAACATACCTTCAAATACGTAACTAATTAAAGTAGCAAGCAATATACACTTTTTTTAACCAAAAAACATTTTTATTATATTAGAAAAAATGTATTTGTATACTCCAAATGCTTTCTTAATATTCTTAACAAGTCATAAATTTTGCGAATTTATGGATAGTTTGAATAATAGATGCTCGGTAATAAAACAAAAACAAATATACGTATGATTTTAAATGCAAAGTATATGTAGTGTAGGCCCTTTTTTTTTAATTCAGCAAAATTGGTTTATATTAGATCCTCCCTCAACGTCACAGAAATCCGCAATTTTTGACAAAAAAATTGACATTTTTTTTTACAAAAATGAGCCTTGAGGAAGGGTCTAGAATGGTCAGAAAGTGACCGGTATGTTTTAAAATCTATTTTCTATACATTTGCACCAAATTTAACGAGATACGTGTGTGTGTGTGTGTGTGTGTGTGTGTGTGTGTGTGTGTGTGTGTGTGTGTGTGTGTGTGTGTGTGTGTGTGTGTGTGTGTGTGTGGCGCTCAAAGCAAATTGAAGTTAAATTATTTAGGCGCGATAAGATATTAAAAAAATGTCTTAACGCGCCTTTTAAATTGGTTCTATAAATTAAAATAGCACTAACTGAAAAAGTTAGCTTTAAAAAAATATTTTCAGGGTGCTAACATCATGGCCCTCGAAGATATGATAGGTCCCTAATATTATGAAGAAAAAATTTGAACGAAATATTTTAACCTGATTCTTAAAAGTAGCGAAATTATGTAAAATTTTCAAAAATAATAGTTATTTTATATACATATTTTAGATTTTGCTGCATAAAAACTACAGTTTTATTTTTTTTTTTTACTACATAAAACTGTAGAAAATTATTTTTTTTTTAAGTTTTTTTTAATAAAATTTTTTGTTTAGGTTTTATGAATTTAAAGTTTTTATATAATTATGCTATTTTTGAGACTCATGTTGGGAGTTTTACTTTTCTATGTTGAGCAGTGCTAAGTAGTAACTAAGTAGTAATTATCTCAAATGAAAATAAAAGTTATTTAAAATTAGGTAGGAGATTGTTCCCTTGTATGTTAAGTTTAATATAATGTTTTGTATACTTGATGTTTCAGATAAACCTGTCGGTTTTAATGAAGATCAGAGAAAAATATTTCGAGATGACCAAAGAAAAGTTAGGCCAAATTTTATGCCGGGTCCACAAATAATTCACGGTTTACCACCTCCTGGTGCTAATGTTGTTGCTGCTCCAATGCTTGATCACACTATTATGCAACAACAACTTCAACTTCCTGCAGGTTTTCCTCCTGGAAGTATAATTGTTGACGCAGCTGGCAATATTATTCATGGTGGCATGCCAGGCCTAAGTATTCCCGGTATGATGCATGGTTTGCCAGTTAATTCGGTTACCGGACATATGGCTCCACATAGATCTGGAGTTGCACCGCATTTAAATCCAGCATTCGTGTCTCATGAGAGCCAACCTATTGATCCAATGACTGGACTTCCGCTTCAAACAGCTGGCTTAAATGAACAAGATATGGAATCAATGAGAAGAAACCAAGCTGTAGCTAGCACTGCGATACAAAGAGCAATGACTGATGCGAATGCAGGTGAGTTTGAAAGTGGTATTGAAACGTTAGTTACAGCTATTTCTTTAATAAAACAATCTACAACGGCTTCTACAGACCCTGCTCAAGTTCTAATTCAGTCGCTTCAAGATTGTCTTCAGGGTTTAGAAGGTCAACTTGTGCAGAAAGGTTCCGGCGGAAGTCATCGTAGCAACAGGTACGAAGATTACGAGTACGATAGAGATAGAAATAGACGTAGACGAGAGCGGTCTCGAAGTCATGGCCGTCAATCCTTTTCTCCGCGTCGATCTAGATCAAGAGAGAGAAGGAGGAGATAAAACAACTTACTGTTGAGTTAAAATTTCACAGAAATGGTCGTGTTTTCTCGACTGAATTTAACAAAGGAACATTTGACATAATAATTGTGCTATTTCAAAAGTTGTTTCGAAAGTTTTTTTATGCAAACGTTCGAAACTAAAATGCATTTTTGGAACTGCTTTAAGTTAAAAAATTAAACATTTTTGAATATTTTAACAAAACATTTTACAATTAAAAAATGTTGTTTTTTCGTTTTATTTTTGTATTTTATTTTTCAAGTAAATAGCTGAAATGTTAATCAAAATTTATTTTTTTTCAAGTAGCTGTGGCACAGTGGTTAAAGTTCTGGCTTAGTACCGAGAGATTCGTGGTTAGTGCTTCTATTTCTTTGCCAATATCGCTCATTGGTAAAGAATTAGACGTGAATCCATCGCGGTGCTCTGTGATAAGACCGTTAGGTCTTTGTGGAGCACCTTAAAAGCTATATATATATGTATGTATATATGTAAGTATGTATATATGTAAGTAACTATGTGCATATATATATATATATATATATATATATATATATATATATATATATATATATATATATATATATATATATATATATATATATATATATATATATATATATATATATATATATATATGGGCAATTCCGCGAAAGTGGCGATCGGAACATTTGACTCTTGAAGCTATTAAAAATGAACCGAAAATGGAAATGACTTGAAACTGCTTAGAAATGTGAAATACTATCATATAATTTAGCATGTAAAAGTTACAGCATTAAAGTCTTCAACTTTTTCAAAAACTAACTCTAAGTAGCGTAACGATCGTAACGCTTACTTTTTACCACTTCTGAAAAAAACAACTTTGTCTCACTTAATGCAGTGAACGGCATGGTTAAAAAAAAAAAATAATTTGGTGTGTATTTAGCGCATATTGATGTTATTATATGCTAAGTTTCATAATTTTTACTTGAAGTTTTACAAGCGTTTTTATGTTATCTGCCGTTATGTTATGTTATGTTTTATGTTATCTGTCGTGTGACGGTCGTAACGAAAAATCTAATGCTTAAAAACAACAAATAAAACAACGCAAGCAATCATGTAAGAAAAAAAGTATTAATGATTAATAACAACCATGTATATTATTTATGTTAAAAAATTATGTTAAAACTATGCACTATTATGTTAAAAAAATGCACTATAACATTACAAAGTTCTCAATTAAGGATTTTCGATACTATTTTTAACGCTACGCAAGAGGACTGTAAATAAGCTTCAACACACGTTTATACAACCGTTTATACAACACGTTTATTACAACTTTAAAACCATGCTACGGTATGATAAGATGATTTTTTAAACAACTTTTATTAAGGATGTTACGGAGGTGACTTTGCCGGAGTCGAAACCGAAGGTTTTTAATTTAATTTGTCGGATCTGGAGTCCGAATCGGAGGAAGAGTACAAAAAAAATTGCTTTTACAAGCCTCATAAAATAATAAAAAAATAATTCAGTAATAACTATTCTTTCTAGTCAAGTATAAATAACTATTTTAAATCAATTTACGAGACATTAAAAGTAGCAAATTTTGTACTTAATAAACAAAAGCATAGCAGCTTTTACCCCTCCAAGCCTATTTCTCAGTGGATCATAGGCCAGCGCCGCTAAAAAGTTGCTCACTTGCCACTGAGCCTGGTGGATACGAAAGATATTGGCGAGCAATTGAATACAGTGTTTTGAATTTTTTATTTTTTTCCCACCATAACAAGGGATCTTAACTCGTTAGAATTCGTTTTTCTTTGTTGTATTCATTAATTAACGACTTCCATACAATAAGTTTTTCAAAAACTTGGATGTTCGTTTTAGTGTTGACATCCTCATCATCGTTACTCATTAATATATTTGATAAAACAAATGTAGGGTGGCTAGGCAATAGCTAATTCAAAATTCCAGGATATTTCAAGGACTTTACAAGGAAAGTTTTAAGTTTTTCAAAGATAGGTTGATCTTTTCTCAACCAGAAAAAAACAAAACATATTGATTTAAAAAAAAATATGAAAATTAAAAATAGTAACTAATTAGTAGATGTTAATAAAAATGATGGTAACATTACACAAAAATTGTTTTTGCATTACAGAATAAACAAAATAATTAAATTCAGTACAAATCTAATAAAAAAAAAACATGAAACTAAAATATTGAACTTTTTTTCATTTCAGAAACAAGTTTCAGGATTTCCAGGAGTTATTACTAAAAGACGTATTTTTCCAGGACTAATCAAATTTCAGGACTTCAAGGTTTTCAAGGACTGCTGGCCACCCTAAGATGTGACATTTTTTTTCGGTTCATTTGCTGATGGGGGTGATAGGTTTATCCGTTTTTTAGCAGGAGCCTCAGCATCTTTACCTTCTTCATGGTTTACAGAATTTTTTGTGCTGTTAAGTAAACTTACCAACTCAGATTCAACATGTTTTATATTTACTTTGTTAAAAAATTTCGTTTTGTAACGAGGATCTAAATATATAGCAATTAAAAATAATTGTTAAAATAAAGGTCCGCAAATCTTGAATTTAATTGTTCAATGATATATTTTATTGCGATTTTAAATATTTCATTTGTGTCTGGTTTAATTTCTTCCAATTGTAATGAGTGTTTTAGAATGTATATTAGTGGAATTGCTGATGAAATGCTGGTAGTGCTCTCGCTCATATTTCTGGTAACCTCTTCAAAAGGTTGAAGATTAGACACTAATTTATTAATATGCAGCCATTCTTCAGGAAATATTTGTGGGATGCTGTGTTTATGAGCATACAGACACAATGAATCTTTTATTTGAATCATTTTTTCCAGCATGTAGAAAGTGCTGTTCAACATGTAAATGAAAGTAAAACAATATCCAAAGTTGTAAGCTTTGAAAAATTAAAAAAGTATTAAGAATAAAAATAAGTTTCTTATCGCGTATTACACCCTTGCACCACCCCTAATGTTTCTGGTTGAGTTGCTTCTTTTGAATATTTTGGAGCTCCATTTGAGCAATTTGAAAATAATTAAAGTGCGTTGAAATATTTTTGCTTTTCGATATTTTTTCTTTTTTGATTTCTTTATTAGAATCTAACATAACTCTTACACAAAGTTGCTATTGTTGTTCGGCACAATTGAGATCAGGAATATTAGCTGCCCTTGTTGCACGTATCATATTCTCAGCAAGCACATGACTTTATTTCAACGTCAACGTTGCGAAATGGTTGATATATGGCTGAAAAATAACGATCTAAACTTCAACGTTATTTCAATGTTAGTTTAACGTTAAAAAAGCAATGAAAAAAATTTCAACGTTAATTTAATGTTTATTTTCAACTAAAAATAAACGTTGAATTAACGTTGAAAAAAACAGTGAACTAGCGTTGAAATAACGTTGAAATTTAGATTTAAGTTAACATCTTAGATAAGTCTTTATATAATTTAATTAAGTTGAAACACTCAAAGATTGCAAAAATAACAACAACAAAGGCTTCCATGGCTCAGGTACAACAACTTACTCTCAAATGAAACAGAATAAATTAAAGGTGCATGCATTCCAATTACTTGGTAATTGGGGTTATGGTTTAACCCGAGACAAAGTCCTAGAATTTGTATGTGGCTACCTCAAACGCGAAGATCAATTGCACTTATTCAAAAATAGTAAGCCTGGTGAAGACTGGTTTTATGTCTTTAAGAAGAGATAGTCAAAAGAAATTTCAACAAGAAAAGCGGATAACTTAGCATCTAAAAGAGCCGCATCTTGTACGCCATAAATAATTGATTGTTATTTTAAATGCGTTAATGCTTTAATGCCAAGCAATATCAACAGACTGGAACAACTTCTGGGTCGCATATTTGGATTTGTGATGGAACAGGTTTTTCAGGTGATCAAGGAAAAGCAACTGTAGTGTATCAAAAAGGGACTAGACGTGCATTTAAACTTATTGGCAACAATGAAAAAATTCGTTATACTGTAAACAATTGCTGCAACGTTGATGAGCATTTTGCACCACCATTTATGATATACAAAGCCAAAAGAAGCTTTCGTCCTGACTAGGCAAGAGTTGGTTCAGTTGGCACCAAAGATTCAATTTCAAAATCAGCTTGGATGGAGCACGATACTTTTATTGAATGGTTGAAAGATGTATTTATACCTGAAACTAAGCAAATTGGTGGTATTCATATTTTATTATTAGATGGGCATACAAATCACATAAGTTTGAAAGCTGTATTGCTGTGCAAAAAACACAATATAATCTTGATTTGTCTACCAGAGCATTCTTCACATATTCTACAACCATTGGATAGAGGTGTCTATTGTAATGTCAAACAAGCATGGAAAGAAATTCTTTCAAAGACTCAAAATGCAAGAATTTAGATAAACAAATTTTTTTCACCGTTGCTCAAACTGCTGAACGAAAGTGGTAAATGTTTTACACGCTTGCGTACAATCGCTGGTTTCCAGTACACTGGCTAATTTCCACTTAATAAAAACAACATAAATCATAAGGCATTATCAATCACACTAACGTTTAATCCACCTTCATCAACTTTAGCTACCTCCGTAGTACCTACACCAACTACACACCAATTACAACTGAACGAGCATTTATTCAGTTTACACGTGAAGTCTCAAATTCTTTTGCTAAATCACAATATACACTTGGTGTTTTTATCGGTTTATTAAAGGCTTTTGATACAGTCAATCATGATATCTTACTTAAATTACTTATAACTGGTAAATTGATCAAATGGTATAAAAGCTATGTGTCAAATAGAAAGCAATTCGTCTACCACGGAGAAGAATTGCTTCCTATTGATTTCAAAATAAAACATTAATTGAAATAAAATGTGACGTTCTTCCACTTCTTTTTTTAGTATACATCAACGATCTAAATAAGGTCTCGAATCTTATGAGCATTATGTTTGCAGATGATACCAATTTATTTTATCAAACAAAGACATTAAAAAACTTTTTTTAAATATGAATTAAACTTATAAAAATTTCTACTTGGTTTAAATACAACAAACTAACCTTAAATATTGACAAAACAAAGTGGATCCTTTTCCACTCCTCGACAAAAAAATGTTTTTTGCCTAATGATTTACTTAAACTTTATATTGATAATAAAAAAAGATTCCGTTTTAAAATTCCTAGGTATTTATCTTGAAAAAAATATGACATGGAAAACTCATATTGATTATATATCAACAAAAGTTGCAAAAAGTATTGGAATCCTCTATAAGGCCAGAAATTATTTAAATAAAAATAATTTAAAACAACTATACTACTCATTTATTCATAGCTATATAAACTATGCAAATATTGCCTGGGGAAGTACAGGTAAAAGTAAATTGCAATGTCTTTACTGCCATCAGAAACATGCAATGCGAATGATATATTTTTAAAATCGTTTTTCAAATACAAAACCTTTATTCAAAGATATGAATGTATTAAACGTTTTTGAACTTAACTTGTATAATACTTTATGTTTTATGTTTTTTTGTATGAACAACCTTTTATTATATGTTTTTAAAGATCTATTTACCTTTAAAGTAAAGAATAAATATAGTTTGCGAAATAATAACTATTTAAAAGAACCCTTTTGTCAAACAAAGTTTAATCAATTTTGTATAGATTATCGAGCACCTTATCTCTGGAATAAAACTGTCCAGCCTAATTTAGATTCATCTATCTCTTTTTCTGTTTTTAAAAACAAGTTAAAGAACATTATTTTTTCAACGGATAATATATTAAAATATTTTTAAGATATTATTTTAACCATTTATTATTTCAAATATTTTGGATTGTTATTTTGTCATAAACTACTTGTATTATTTTATATTATATTTATATTGTAATTTTTATATGGTTCTGGCGACAAGATCGTTATGATCTTCTTCCAGATTCCAAGTTTATATGTTTATATTACATGTAAATCACGACATGTAAATAATGTAAACTAAAACTAAACTAAAAAAAAATTAAAAAAATTACCATCTTTCTCAACTACACCAGCTTCAAGTTTTGATAGCCGGTTAATAGATGGCCGGTGATAGGTAGCCGTGAAAGTTGTGAAACTTAACGCAAAGCATAAACTCTCTATGCCAAGTACTCAAATGCCTGAGCATAACAGTCGTGAGCAACTTCAGCAATACAATAATGAAGAATAAGTACCAGCAGCCAAACGATTAAAAGTTACAAAATGTAAAAAGTGTAGAGTACAGCTACACACAGAAATGTTGCAATGCGAGAATTCGATGTGTCAAGAACGGTTGTGCAAAGAAACATGTTTACTAAAGAAATATAAGTTATATTAAGAAAAAAATAAAAAATAAGTTAAAATTTAAAAAATTCAATGTTTTCTCAAGTGTGCGGTTTTATCAGAATGTCGCCACAAACCACACAATTTTTTTTTCTTTGTATTTAATATTTTCGATAACTTTATTATTTTTTTAGCATATATTTGTATTATCTTATGTAGTTTTTATTATCTATCTAATAAATAAAAAAATTAGAAATTAAAAAAAAATAAATAAAAAAGTTATTTAATTTGTATTAATAAGTGCGCAGTTTGACCCGGTTTTACTCTCTGAACTTGATATTGATGATGAAGATAACAATACCATAATTTTTTCAAGATTGTTTTGAAAATAATTTTAGTTTTGTTTAAGTTCTAAAAATGTATAAATTAATTTTTTGATTTTATTTGCTTTCAATAATTGCTTTTTAGTTTCTATAATTTAGTTATCTGCGTTAAAAAAATGGTACAGGATTATTTGTAATACTATAACAACAGTTAGTATAGTAATATTATTGCTTAATTATAATATATAATTAAGCAATAATACTACTAATTATAAAAAGTGAAAGCTGTGATAATTGAGAATAAGATATTGTACTAAGACAGCTATTATAAGTTTATGAAGAGTAGTTGTTTCTTTTCTTACTCACAACAACGCGATATTGTACAAAAAATAAATATTTTTTCGGATTAAGAGTCACGGCGCAAAAAACCGTATTTTTAAGGTTTATAAACTCTTATATGCGCTGTCAAACTTAATAAGGAAACATCGGAGCTAGGTTCACTCCAAATATTGGCAGTAAATGAGATTTTAATAAAGTTTTTTATTAAATCAACTTACTTGCCAATTTAGGATACAATTTAACTGATAATTTGGCACAATAAACTGTAAAAGTAGTCTAAATCTGATACCTTGTACAAAGTTGAAAGGTAGGTCTTGCAGAGCAATCATTTGAGAAATTAAATTATGAGCTTTTTCTAATTTTAAGTCAAATCTCCATTTACTTAAAATTAGAAGAAGCTTATTTTTGATTCATCAGCAAAGCGTCAGGGATTTGTTTTTTTTTGCCGCTTGAAAAGAACTTGAAGTTAAGAGATGCTCTTTATTTTCTGCTTCAAGCTTAATAAATTTTTTATTATTGAATGGAAGTATTCACTTCTATGCAAAGACTTTAAATGACTTTTTAACGACGTAGTTGTACCCTTTGACTATATAAACTGATAGACACATCGTAAGTTAAATATTTTGAAGCCAACATCTGTTATCGCGTGACATCACGTTTGGGTAAAACAAAACGCGATACAAACGAAACAAAACGCGATACAAACGAAACAAAGCTTTAAAATAGAAAACTTAACGTTAAATGTAAAATTTTGTTGTAAGCCTTATTATTAATGTTATCTTTTAAAATAATATTAAATTTATTGTTTTATTATTTGTTCCAAATTTTAATGCATTCTTAGATTTCTTAGAATAGAAAACGTAACAGTTAATACAATTTTATGTGTTTAATTATACATTACATTAACACACAAAATAACCTTTTATTGATTCTAAAATAAAATTTGGTTTATTTATACACTTTGTATACGTATATTACGTTTATAAGTATGAAATATTACGTTTATAAGTATGAAATGCCGGTTCTGGGCCAAAAAAAAAGTGCATTATCAAAAAAAGTGTGTGGCTTAAAAAGTATGATACATCTCAACCATTTTTCAACATGTATATTATGAGATCTCTTCAACCAGCATGGAATGGTATTAATTTAATTATTATTTCAACAAAGAAATAATAATTATAAGGTGAGCTCAAGAGTAAATGTAATATAGCTACGCATAATAGTAAATTACACCTATTAAAGCAGTAAAACTTCCAGATTTTCCAATTTGTTCATCCCCAGAGTTAATGTCGCTACTAATCTTTCTTCCACTACGAACACTAGGCATAGAATTGGATTGATTATAATTTCTGTAAAATGAGATAGTTAATTTAGAATCAATTGTTGCTTCTGATTGATACAATAATCCAGATTCTGTATTACTAAATGAGGTAAGATTATCACCATTCCACGAAGAAAGATAAAAATCTTCTAATCCAGATGAACAGTATATACATGCACTATTAACATCAAATCCAAGAAATACAGAATAATTACTATAGTGACATGGCGTCCAAGGTTGTATAACATTGTTAGTATGTACGGGAGAATTGTATGCATCATACATGCGTACTCTTGATCCCCACCAAACTCCAGATTTGCTAACAACGTGAAATCTAGCATATTTTAAATAAACACCATTCCCATTTCCTGCAGTGTTTAATAATACATAATCACTACCATAAGTTGTGTTCGTATATCTAAATACTGATGAGTATAATTTAAGAGATGAAATGTATGGTGGTAATAATGGATTTCTTGAAACAAAAGGTTGTATCCAATATAGAACTAGATTACCAGTATTATTGTAAAGTTCAATTGATAGATTGTTATTAAATGGTAAATCAAATGTGAAGTATCCTCCCATCGAAGTAGCATTAAACCTATTATAACCATCTAAAGAGTTACAATAAGATGATCCTCCAAGTGGAGAATACAAAAAATTACTGGCTAAACCTATATTATTTATTCCGGTACTATCTGTAGAATGAGAATAATCTCTCATGCTAAGTGTATTAACTGCGTATATTTTAATAAATACGTTACCTGGTACAGTTCTATTAGAACTTGTTCCTAAAATTACTAACCATAGTTTTCTGAGAATACCAGAGCTATTATTAAAGAATATACTATATACTAATGATCCAGTAGTACCTGTATGTGGCACAAGAATCTGTGGTTTTGCTCCAAGGCACATTAAACTTGAATTTGGTTTTATTTCTAAACTGTTAAAAGAAGTTATTATTTTATCAACATAATTTTTTGTAGCAGCATCATTTGGGTTAGTAGGTTCTGCTACATTTAATAATTTGTTTGTATTCATGTCAATACTACTAGTTGCATTATTTTGTCTATATCTCCTAATAAACTAATTATTAGCTTGAGATGTTGTTAATCCATTTGTTACTTGTTTTGTAGTTGAATCAGTAGTGCGTCCGAATTTATCAACATACATTTTTATATAAAGAAAATTTTTTTGACTAGATTTAAAAAAAAATTACCATAGATTATTAATAATATTCTAAAAATCATATCCTTCATCTAGTTTTTTTAAAATATATAGGCACAAATGTCCACAGAATGAGGTATTTCCAAACTGAACTCTGTCACTATTATAATAAAAAGGACTTTTTAAATAATTAACAATTTCAACTTGGGGTGGTTGTCCATAAGAGTCAAAACTTAGTTTTTTATCTCCGTCTTTGTATTAGAAAATCCAGTGAAATCCCTGCGTACTTGAATCTCCTGTATTTAATATTCCACATCCTTTTTTTTCTGTATATTTAGGTAATTTATCTCTTACAAATACACCTTTAAAATGTCTTATTTTTAGTTTTTTTGCTACTTTGATCAATTGAAAATTTGTTTGTGGCTCATTTGGTAAAATTATTCCTTCAACATTGATAAATTTATAATAATTGTTATTAACCGTTTCCATTTTTTAATTATAAATTTTTTTTTTTTTTTAAATAACTATTTGACCTCTTTGACCTATAAATTATTATTTTTTTCTTCTTTTAGTTTGTAGTGTCCATATGCTAATGTGTGTATGCCATCTTCTAAAATAACTCTTTTATCGTCTTCTACGCTTAATGCTATTTTATTAATCTCTTCTGTGTAAATTTCATGTAAATGGGATCTTACTACATTAATTTTCCTAATACGATTCCTCTTAATTAATAAACAATCTTTGTAATCTTCATGTGTAATATATTTTTTAACAACATTTTTCTTTAATCCCTTATATTTTAGTAATATTTTCCGTGTACTTTGTAAGAATACAACTTTGATCTGAGTCCTACAAATTTTTCAATTTGTGCTCCTGCTGATTCATCTTTAAACATTCCTATTACTTTCTTATTAACACCAACTTTAAAATCGACATTATTAATTGCTGCGTGCTTTGGGTCAAACTAACTTCTATCAAATTTGCTTTCAATATCTTTAGAAATATCTGCGTAAAAGTCTTCTGTTTTAATTTAACTTCGTATGCTAATGAATCTGTATCTGTGAATAATAGTTTTGCTTTATCAGAATATTTATTCTTTATGTAACCATAATGAAATTCATACATTAGTGTTTTACTCAAATCTAATATACACATTCCAAAGTAAACTGGTTTAGCATATTTTAGTTTTGTTCTTTTCATATGTATTGCTATTAAATTTTCATCAAATATTGTTCTACTTTCATAGTTGAGATGCTAATTTAATAGCTTCATTTCTATCTGTTACTAGTATAATATTAACTCTATTTTCAATGTTCTCCATTGTTTTCCAAATACTGAACTATTCATGAGTTTAAAAAAAGTCATTTTTGAAATCGTTAGTTGCTTTAGTTCTAAGATTTTTATGTAATTCGATGTATTCATTTAACCATGCTCTTTCTTCAAATTTTATTCCTCTATGAATTTTGTAATCTTTAATCCAAATCTTTCAAACAATATAAGATTTTCATAATGTACTATATAAATTTTCTTATTATTCACGTTAGGTACTCATTTTTCAACTTTATCAATAGCTATTCTTTCAGGTGCAAGTGAATTATCATTATGATCATCATTTACATTTTCGGGGTAATCTAAATCAACTTCTAGTAAACAGGAAATTGATTTCCAGTTTGTTATTTCATCTTCATCCATCCATTTAAAATTATGTGTTTGTAAGTGCTTTACTCATTGCCCATCCATATAAATTATTAGCATCTAGATGTATATGATTGTTTGCTTTTATCATACTTATCACCTATGATTATTGGAAGTTCCTAATCTATTAGACATCATGCTAATTCCACCTCTTATTCCTTGCGCTATCATCAAATCATATCATAATCACTCATCAATTTTAACTTTATTTTTTATTTCTTTAATGCTGCATCCCAAGCTAATCCTGGTGATGTGTAATACCAAGCGGGATCTAATTTATAAAAGTTAATACAAACATCTCTAAAATTTTCAAATACATCAGTTAGTGACAGCACATTTGAAACGTTGTACAAGTCATAGTAATCTCTAAATGTTTTACAAATAAACTCATTCCATACCATTTGTGCATGTGAGTAATCATCATCACTTATACCTTCATCATTTAATTTTGAAAAGAACGATTCTTATGGTGGTAATTGTGTTTCTGACAATTTATTAATAAAATCAACCCAATCATATGGGTACACACCTTTTCTTGGTCACAAATCTAATTTTTTACCTCAATATAATTTTCCTATATTTTTACATTGATCTTTTGTTAAATTTTTTGATAAACAATCTAAATTAGAAAGCATAAATCTATAACTATCTAAGAAACGGAGTTCACGCTTAGTTTCAACTTTCTTACCATCTTCATTAATAAACTCACCAACTTTAATTTCTCTAGAAAAGCTAATATACTTATCTTCATTGTTTGGTATACAACTCAATTTTCCTCCTGATAATTTCTTCATAAACATGTGAGAATCATAACCAGATAAATTGTGAAATATAACTGGAAAGAAATTTGGAATTTTATATTTTTTATAACAATTTTGATGAGCAACACCTCAATACTTCCCAGTAAAATGACAGTGGTCGTTTACTTTATCTTTTTCAAGATCTTCTCCACAAATGTGACATGATATTGCCGCATTAAAATCATGGTTGTTTTCAGAAGTAAATATCTTCCTTTTTGGAAATTTAATCTTGTTATAAATTTTCTTAACATCTTCTTCTAATCGATCAACAAAAATTTGTGCAACATCATCCGTTTCATTACTCGAAGTAAATATAACTGGACTGCTTTGATAAATACTTTCGTCAAAACATTTAATATAATAACAGAATAAACTTGGAATATGTCTTTAATATTGCTTAGTATAGGAATCATTCGGATTTGGTTCACAAGTGTTAATTGGTTTGATAAAACTTTCAAAGTCAGTATATACTACAAACGGTACTCTCATAGATCTATTATAGTTATTGAACTGCATTGTTGAATTTGGTGGTGAAAGTTACCACTTTAAAGGTAAATATTTACCATACATTATTTATTTTTATTCTACCGTATATTACTTAGGCGTTATTGATGTTTTGGTTTTTCAATTTTTCTGAAATTTAAAAAAAGTTTGATGTTGAACTACAGTTATATTTGTTTTTAAATTAAATTAGAATCAGTTGATATAAAAAAACAGTATGTGTGTGATGTGAGTTAAAATTTTACAAAGTTGTTACAAAATATTATGCAATATTTTGTAAAGTTATAAATTTGTCACTTGTTATTTTCATTACATAGTATTTATGTCATTGGCATTGTTATTTTCATTACATAATAGTTATTTTGTTAAATTAAACAATACTGTGTAAACTTTTTTTTTATTGTAATAAAATAGTGATTATCTCATCAATAAAATAGTGATTATCTCATCAATAAAATAAGCAATAAAATGACAAATGTGTCAGTATGATGTCAAAATAATATCCAAAACATTTTACCTTGTTAAGTTATATGACTAAATATAATTATATTTAGTTATGATCTACTTTCACACACATTTTTGATAGATACTTAGTAGAGAATTGACAAAAGTTTGTAGATAATTAGCCATTTAAAATGTCTATTAAAACTAATAGCTATTTGTTCAAGCAGTATCTTCCTTATTAATATAACTTTATTTTTACTTTGGACATATTGTTAGTGTTCAAGTGTACTTTACTCATTAGGGACATTGTATTTAAGATTTTTTATAGCAACCTTGTGATGGGATAGGAGGTACAACCAAATGTTTGGCAACACTAGCAAGCTTACAAAGAAATATGGGTAATCATATTTTATCTCCACAAGCAATGTACAAATATTGCAATCAAAATATTTAAGGTGTACATTTTATTTATATGTCATCAGAAGATTTGGTGAGAAACACTAAATTGGATACTGCAAATACCATACCTGGAACTCATAGTTACCATCAGTTTGCTCTACAAAGTGACTAGGGCCCAGGTTTGCAAAAAGTCTTATTAAAAATAAGACTTTTTACAAACCTGGCTCTGGCAAAATTACAAGCAGGAGTTGATAGTCGAGGCTAGAAAAAAGTTTATAATTCTTTATATATTATAATTTTATACTTATATTTACTATTTATTAAATACTGACATATATTTATATATTTTTAAAATCTAATTTACTTCCAAAAAGATTGAAAGCAACCACAACTAAGTTATGAGTTACTTTAAAACTGATAATAAGTTAAAATACTAGTAAATTAATCACTGATTAGTTAAAAAGTTGTAGGTTGTATAAAAAAGGAAAGCATGAAGATAGGTAAGAGTTAAGGTTTTTTTGATGTGCAAGGATAAAAACTGGATTAATAAATGTTTTTATAGCATGAAGGATGCTGTAAAAGGTTGTAAACTTGTTGAATAAGAAGCCAAGCAAGAGTGAGTTTTGGTTTATCGTAATAGAGATGATAGCTCGTTTGAGCATTGACCATAATTAGAAAAACAGCAAAAAAGAGGATGGCTAAAGCTTGATGTTGATGATGATGATGATAATGATGATGATGATTATGATGATGCTCATGTTAATCATAATGATGTTTATATATGCATATATATGAAAAATATGAGTTTTGAATAAAAAAGTATACTTTATGATGTATAAGTGTTTATGCAGCCCCGGTCACAAACCCGGCCCCGGCTATATTTTATCAAAGCCTGCCCTAGTCAAACATCAACCCTGGTCGCTTACTAGTGTGCACCATTCGGTCATCAAAAGGTAAAAAAGTAAAACATAATTTTTATTTATAAACTTAAATAGATTTTTCTTAAATCGATATAAGGTTGCAACTCTTTATCGAGGTTGATAAAGAGGTGCAATCTTAGCAGATGCTAATTTTGCAATGGATTTGATATACAGTTTCCAAGAAAAAACAGAAGTAAGAGTTAATCCTAGAAAATGAAGGGTAGATGACTCATTGAGTACATTACCTTTCATAAATAAATGAAGATCTAAATTATTGCGATGACGATTGACTAAAAAAATGAGTTTTATCTGAATTAAAGTTCACCAGCCACTATGAGCCCCATTCTTAGCAGAAATGAGATCCTTTTCAAGCTCAAATGCCCCTCCAAGCAATCAAAGAGTGTTGGCTTCTTATCATGACAAGAATAAATGGTAGTATCATTAGCGAACAATACCACCTTAGATTTGAGAATATCTGGAAGATCTTTAATGTAAATTAAAAAGAGTATAGGACCAAGGATTGAGCTTTGAGGAATCCACGAAGTTATGTAAGAAGCACAATTGTCAGCAGGAAGGTAAAATATTTCAACCCAAGGGCCATCACGAGAAAAATCACGGAAAGAGTCCCAATCAGCTTTAAGGTAGTTGTAAGAGGTGCGATGATAGGGGATTCAGACGATGAAGAAGAATGAGATAATAGTTTTAAAGAGATAAAACCGTGATCAGAAGCATCTAAGGGTGAATGTGGAGAAACTAAGCACTGACTAGGATCAGAAACAAGATATGAGTCGAGTAGAGAAGGTAAATGAATTGGTTGTCTGAAAAGCGATTTGGAAAGTTGACTATTTGAGTTGTGGGCTTTTATACCTGCAGAGCCACTGACATTATAGCGAAGCCATTTAGTGTGATGAGCATTAAGTTGCCAATAACAATAATATTGACTGATGGATAAAGAGAGAGAACTTGGTCAATTTGATCAGAAATACCATCAAAAAGAGTGCGGTCTTGAGATAAAGGAGAGCGATATTGAACAAAAAGAAAGGAGATAGAGTGAAGTGCTGCAAAACGAAAGCACATAAAAGAATAGTCTGTGGATTCAAATCTAGTTTCCTGACAAATGGTTGAATTCTTACGAATGTAAATACCGTGACCAAGCTTGTGACTAGTGAAGTCTTTACGAATTAAAGGAAGATAACCATCAACACTAAGATCACAAGAAGAGACAGCTGAATTCAAATTAGTCTCACAAAGAGAAAGTAGGTTTAGTGAACTTTGCAAGAGACAAGACTCAACAGAGGAAATGTTACTTCGAAGTCCACGAATATTAGTGAATGATAGGTTAAGAGAACTTAGTGATAACGATGGTTTTTTGTGTTTATGTATAGTTATATTATATGTATAGTTATACTGTATTATTATATAGTTATAGTTATAGTTTTTGGTACTTTTACTTATGGTATTTATAAAAGGCTCCAAATGTGGCCTTGACTAAGCACACCAAAAGTACAAACAGGGACTCTGTCCATGCGCAACATGGCAATGTTAGTTCTCTCACACTATTAAAAAGTAAATAGAAACTATTTTTACATTAAAACTTGCATTTATTCATTTGTTTGTATAAAGAAGTAGTCAGTTTTACTTATGAGTTAATTAGTTTGTTGGTTTTACCAAATTTTAGGTATTGTGTTTAAGTTTTTCTTTCTTTGGAAATCCTAAAAGTTAACAGATACATTTCATAAGTCATTTGCACAATTAATATTAAAATAATTATATATATATATATATATATATATATATATATATATATATATATATATATATATATATATATATATATATATAATTATATAATAATATAATAACATGTAAGTTATATATATAATTATATAATAATATAATAACATGTAAGTTATATAAGTATATGTCATAAAAAAATATATATGTTAATATTAGTATTAGTTATTACCGTTACTGGAGTGAGCAAGTGAGTTTAACAGGCTATGACGATCAATTTGCTTGATTGCTGCTCATCTAGCAATCAAGCGTTAAACAATTCGCTTGACAAGCTACTCCATTAATTGGCTGACATGTTAAATAAAATGTTTTCATGACATGTGCTTTACAATTTCTTTGACATATTTAAAGTGTTGACCTCTCATTTGAGTTTGTTGAAAATTAATTTTTTTTTACTTTTTCTAAATTGTTGAAACCTTTAGAAAATTCAAAAAGTTGAATCATGTCTCCTCTTTGTCTCCTTTTTTGTCAAGGTAGTCAAGTCAAAAAGAGCTTTTAGACGATTATCTTAGTTGATTTTCTTGAGTGATGGAATTGAGTTGCACGATGTTAAACTCTTAATCTAATAAATCAATTTCACCCAATTTTTTTTTACTTTCCATTTGGTGATCAAACTAGTACAGCAAATTCTAGCAATGGTTGTACATCAACTGTTACAGCAAACTATAATAATGGTCACACAAGTAATCCTGGCACCTAGTTTTGGCCAATTATCCTGTTTAAGAAAATTTAAATTCATTTTTTAATTGATTTTGTCTACTCTCTTGATTAAAGGTCTACCACTTTGTAGAGTAACAGTAGGTTACCTCCTTCTGAGAACTTAAAATTTATGGCCAAATGTGCTACTAGCCTGGATAACAGTGGATTACTTCTTGTTATGAGTTTATTAATCTTATTAACACAGTACAGAACAGAAGTTTATATCTGTTTTTTTCTTATGTCTTAAAAAATAGTAAGTTAGTATGTCATAAAAAAATGTGCAAGTTAGTATGTCATGAAAAAATGTGCAAGTTAGTATGTCATGAAAAAATGTGTAAGTTAGTATGTCATGAAAAAGTAGATAAAATGTTGTTATTGCGAAACATTATCTTACAATTAAATTTAGAGTTAAAAAAGTTGTTTAAAATTTCATCAAATAAATTTTTGATTAGCAGTAATAAGAATTAAAACAAAACAAAAGCATGTAAAAAAAATATAATATTCATATACAGTGTATAATATTCATGTATGTAAATGATAATGTATGTTATTAGGGGTGGGAGTTAGGGTTAGTTTTAGTCTAACTAATATTAGTTGACTAACTTATTAGTCTAACTAAAATTATCCGACTAACTTTTTAGTTCAAAAATAATTCTAGTCAAATAAAGCTGTTATTAAAATAAATTATTTTAAACTAAATATGAATATTTGTATTTTTCCCCAGCTCGGAGATAAATGCCCATGAGGTTGTTGCAACTGCTTAAAAACATCCAATCGGCGCAGAATGTAAAAAAAACGCTATTTAGACAATTAAATTAAAATTGGTGCATTTATTTACCGTTTAATTTATTTATTTTTTTAAGTGCCGCATTCTATAGGTAGTGTGTAATAATAATCGCACATCATGAGTACTTTCCCGTGGCTTATTGCAAGGGTGGAGTAGACCTCCAATTTTCATTAAAAATCTCTTCGATTTCAATATTGCTTTCCACCCAATCCACGCTTTTTCTCCCCAAACACCGACTCCTCAACAATTTATAACCACCCCAAAATCCAAAAATACACTCATAAAAAAAAGGAATAGTAACCAAAAAAATAAAGCAAAATATAGTATGGTAAAAAATACTCTAAAATATGAAATACAGAAACAATGCAGTAGAAATATTTGGCATTCTACTACTTTTTCTGTACACTTAAAAATAATAAATGAGTAATCAATAAGTCCTATCCCTCTATTAACTCTCCCGTATATTATAGTAACTTTTGCTTTGTTTTGATTTTCTCAGTGTTTTTCTATTTATATTTTATTTATTTATTTTATAATATTTGCAATATATTTTGGTTATTATATTATAAGAACTATGATTAAAATATTTATTAAATCTTTATAATATTTTTAGCAACAGTTGTTTTTATGTCATCGTTAGTTGGTACGTTTTGTCAGTTTATTACTGTTTGTAACTGTAACTTTGTATGCAAAACGAATGTTGTAAAGAAAGTGATACCGATTTATTTAAATTATTATTATTATTACTATTGTTAAAATAACATGTTATTATAACTATTATTTGTTATAATCATTGTTATTATTGTTGTAAATATTATTTTTATGATTTTAACCATTATTTTTATCATTTTCATACAGTGTTTACTTAATGTTAGTAGTCTTACTATTTGTAAACGACCTTGAAGTATAACCACCTTTTTCAGAAATTGATTGTTATTGATATTGAATGATTGTTACATGTATACATACTATGTAAGAATAAATTTTTTAATAATGTATTTCTAATTAGATTATTTAGTCAATATTACAACAAAAAATTTCTTTAACAGAGTTATATTACAAACATTCCCAAGTAGCAAACAATATTGGCGCAATATTGGGGTGATACTGTTTACAATATAGGCGCAGTACGGTAAACTATATTGCGCCAATATTGCCATGTGAACATTTTGCCAATATTGGCCGATTTTGGCGGTACAGTATTGCGACAATAATGTCAAGTCAATATTGGCCAATATTGGCGGTACAATATTGCGCCAATATTATACCGCTAATTAGGCTCGGACGAATTTTGAATTCGATTCGAAAAAATTCGACTAAATTTTGAATTTGGGTTCAAATTCGAATTCAAATTTTTTCAAATTTGAGATCTGAATTTGAATTCGATTTTTAATTTCGAACTCTGATTATTTGGATAAAAATTTGAAAACATTTGAAATTTAAATTTGAATTTCGAATTTGATCAAATTTGGAATTGAATTTATAATTAAGTCAAAAGACACAGTTTTTAAGCAGTTGTAAAATAGTTCTAAGCACTGCAGCAAAATTAAGCTTTATAATAAAATTCTAAAACATTACGATTATATTTTTGCGCGCTAAACTATGCTTTTATTTGTTGGTATTGAAAAATTGAACATTTTCAAACAAAACAAACAATAGAATTTAACAATTAAAAACTCGGAATTTAATGAAAAAATTGCGTGAATTCAAAGCGCATTTAAAACAATTTCCTTTGCGTGTAAATAATGTCCAAAGGAATTGTAATGTTGCAATCATTATTACATCTCCAAAGAGCAAATCGTATATAAATATCCATAGGTAATTGTATATGAAGCAATCATTACAATATAAATAAAAATAATTATAATTTTACTACTTCTTGAAAAAACTAGTTCATTTTTAAACCAAAATTAAGCTAAAATCAAGTCAAGATGGTTAAAAAAACTTAAAAATTGTGGTCTTATTTTAAAAAAAATCCAAACTCTTAACGAAAAGGACAAAAGTAATCCCACGGTAACTTGTCAGATTAAAGTCCCCGCAAGAACAGGACCAATTTGTGGAAAAGCTCTGTCTACACCTAACTCAAATATTAGCTCTCTGAGAACTCATATTAGATCTTTACTTCCGGAACAGGCCAGAGCAGCTTTTTACATTTTAGGCAGCATGGAATCAAGAAAGACTGGATGATACTAAGAAGCTTGATAAGTTATACAACCAAGTTGAGAAGAAAACTTCCAACAAGACAGACCGATCTGGCCTTCCAGATTCAACTCTCTCTGATTCCGGAACTGATGTTGATGCTTCACAAAGTAAGATAGAATTTTATTTTTACTAAATTCGATTTTAAAGTAAAATAATAAAGTAAAATTTTTACCAAATTTTATAATTTAAAATGAAATAATTTTGATTTTTCATTGTTAATATAAATCGTTATCAAATTTAATTATTTAATATACCCATTTTGTATCATTAATGCATTTAATTTAGGTCTCGTTTACTCCAACAATAGGCAAACCAGAAAGAAACTTTTTCTGAAGTCTTCCTTTCGTGGTAGGGCATCATACTTTCAGAGGGTTGTCAAACACAATGTGAGAGCAACTGTCCAGCTGAAATTTGATTCGGCTGTGATGAAGTATTTAACAGGTAGCAATCTTGCCTTCAACCATGTCAATGAGGCAGCATTTCAAAACTTTGCCAAATACTTGGATCCAAAGTTCCATGTGAAGTCCGCCAGAACTATGGTTAGAGCAAAACTTCCTCTTCTTAACCAATTGGTCAAGGAGGCAGTATTGCTTCTGGTGTATTGTGGAAGTGCAGAGGGTAGACATACATCTCAAAACATTGCTGAACTTCTTGACAAGACAATTAGTGAGATTGTAGGCCTTCCATCAAACGTCCACAAGACCTGCACAAGTAATAATGCAGCTAATATGCTAGCAACCATCCCAAAACCAACAAAGGAAATTCATGAAGGCCTTGGGTGTGTTGACCATATACTTAACCTTGTGGTGACTGAGTGTCTCAGCATCCCCGAAGTGAAGAATGCTGTTGATGCATTCAGGAAACTGTCATCTTGAACTCATAAAAGCAGCATTGATCAACAGAGGATTAAGAAAGAGTGTATCAAGATAAGCAATCAATGTAAGGATGGTTCAAGCATTGAAACTGGTAATTTCTTTCAACTTTTCAATTTTCAATTGAAAAAGTTTTCAATTTTAAGTTTGGATTATACATTCATTATATGTATATATTTTATATTATGTATATATTATATGTTTATGTTTATATTTAGTTATTATATACAAATTTGATTATTACATGCCAAAGTAAGACTTTTGTTGTTGGCCCGGAGCTATTTCTAAAAAAGTCTATAAAAAAAAGCTCCTCTAAAAAGGTTTTTGTCCCTAAATGTGAGTAGCTCGGAACTTTTTAACCTAGTCTTCCCCCTCCTTAATCCATCGCTGATATTATTGTATAGTGTATAGTATAAGACAACTAATTTCACGGTTTGAATGATGTATAACCTAGTTTGACTAGTTTTAAACCAAATTTTTAACAATATTTCTTTTAGTTGAATTTGTCAAGATCATTGCACCTGTTGAAACACGAATCGGAATTCCAGCTTGACGATGATACTATTCATTCTAAGGTTAAGGCCAGCTCTTGAGAGGATCAGATAGGATTTTAGCAAAGCAATCGATCCCAAGTTGAGAGAAAAAATCCCTACATCAGAGGAATTTGAATTTGAATTTGAATGAGATTTTTTTCCGAATTATTAAAATTTGTTATTACCAATAATTCCGAATATTTCTTAAATTAATTTGCCAACAATCAACGTGGAGACCAAAATATTCTGCAAAACCTTACAGTCAAAGTTGGAAAAGAGATTTCCGGTTTGTGGGACCAAAAACAAGCTCTATGCTTATGAAGCATTTCTCCACCCATTTTACAAAGGACTTACACTTGCTGAAAATGAAAGTCCACATTACAGGGAAATGATTGAGCTGGTGATCAAGGAGAATGAAGTTGAGCTAGTACATGACTTGAATCGCAGATTTTTTGATGAAGAAGACTACAGCATTAAAGCTAAGACTAGGTAATTGAAATTCAAATTTTAAATTCGAATACTTTTAGGTTTTAATAAAAAAGTTATATATATATTTATATTTTTTTTACTATAGTCATTGTTTTCAGGGCTAAAATGAGATCTTCTCAGCCTAGTCAGCCCACTCGGTCACTTTTTGAGGCAGCCATTAGCCCCATGCAGTTGGAAATGAACAGGTACCTCAACTTAACACATCCTCCTCCAGCCGATGTACTACAATGGTGGAGAAGACATCATTCTGAGTATCCTCTTATTGCCAAGTGTGCCAGAAAATACCTTTGTATTCAGGTAAAAAAATTTTAAAGATAATTTTTTTTATAAATAAAACTTTGTTTTGAAATAGCTTTTTAGAAGGGGTAGGGACTCACCAAGTTCCAAAATTCGTAAAACCAAATTTTTGAACTTTCATCATTTAAATTTAAATTTGAATTTTAACCGTTTGAAAGTTTTTCCCAGTCTATTAAAATTTATTATGTTTGAAAATTTGACACAATATTAAATTCACTTTACTTTTCAGACATCGTCTGCTAGCTCTTAGCGAGTGTTCTCACCAGGAGGTACAAATGTGACCTACAGAAAGACAAAGCTTGATGTCGAAAATGTCCTCATGCTAGTTTACTGTAAGAACAACTTGCCAAAGGTTAGGATCTCCGCAAAGTTTTACGAGGAAGAAGCAGAGGATGATGCTGGAGAGGAACTTCTTCAGGAAGAAACAATTGAAGTCTTGGTTGAAGGTTCAACCAAAACTCATTTTATTAAAAAAGGGGGTAAAAGAAATAAAAGAAAGTTGGATGTCAGTCTTCAATAAAAGACTGGGTCTACTTCAACCAGCAAACTACAATATTTTCAAACATGAGGGCTGGAATCTCTTCAAGCAACAGAGATGGAAATCCACCAACTAATAGTATGCAATGCATTGAAAGTGATTGATTTATCTAAAAATGTGGAAAATGTTCCTTCTTGTTCCTTTAGTCAAACGTATATGTAAAAATATTGTTAAAAATTAGGAATAACATCCAGTGATCCCATATAAAAAATATTTCTTCACTCGTTATTTCATAAATGCTTGAACTCAAAAATTTATTGTTTAAAGAAATAATTGTGATAAAATGACGACCGATAATAAATAGTGGAATATTGCCCCTAAATTACATTTGCGTTTGAAAATATATCAAACTTATAAAAGAAATTTTTTCCAGTCTACGAAACCTTTTCTACATCCACCCCCGTTCAGTATTTCGATTTTAAAGGAAGTTTAACACTTATTTCAGTCTTTGCAAATTCTTTCGGCGCACTTATGCCATTTCAAACTGATGCCAATTTGCCTGTTTTCGCAATTGATTCCCATTTAAGCCAGAGTTTCCAAATTCCTTTGGCACACCTATGCCAGTGTTTGCAAGTGCTTTGCTCTTATGTAGATTTGCAGGTATAAAATTTGCATTTATTTAGTCGCCTCACTGTTAAACCTCTCCTACTCCGACCCTTGATGAGTCATAAAGCCCTGGTAGTTTACCGAAAAAAAAAAAAATTCGAGGATTTTCAATATTAAATTTGAAAAAATAAAATTTGACAAAATTTCAGTAATTTGAATTTGACTAAAAATCGAATTTGACAAATTTGAATTTGACCACTTCGAATTAGAGAACTCAAATTCGAAAATGGGACAAATTCGAATGAATTCGAGCGAACTTACCGCCTATGTTGATCAATATTGGCAAATTGTTCACGTTGCAATATTGGCGAGATGATTACAATATTGCGCCATTATTGTAAATAATATGACGCCAGTCCTGGGAATATAATACTGGCCAATATTGGTGTGACATATTTGCCAATACATAACAGTTTTCTTGTTTAAATGATAATATAGTACCAGGTTACATTAATCTTTTGAGTTAAATAGATTATAGCCTAGGAGACGACAATAATCATAGAACGCTTTAAGAAAAAAACGTTTTTTGAAACCATTAAATTTTTTTGAAATTCATATGAAACAGATACAAATGAAAAAATATATATATATAGAGTGCTCCAAAACCAAATTATAACAAAATAAAAACAAGGCTATTTAAATACAGGCACACAAAATATGTATATACATCTATATATTTATAAACTACTGCATTATACTCTCACTATTAGATAGTGGACATTGTCTTTCATTATTTTGCTAATAGTTATTTCATTGCTCAATATTGGGCGTTGCTAAGTTATGGTTCTACTTCTTCTTCCGTCATCGCTATCAATGGCCGAGGTTAGAAAGCCGCCAATTCTTTCTTTAACACTTTTGTCAGTAGCGATTTCAAATTGAATGAATACAACGTATTTCACGTATTATTAATGTAAAATAATAAACTTTTACTAAAATATTTGTTTATTTAAAGCAAATGGAATGTAGAATACAAAAATTGTGCCTTACCTTTAATGACCTTTGTTTCCTTCCATACATTGAGTATGACAAACATACTCTTTTAGCCATTAGCTGTATTAAGATTGTTTGTTGATAAGTCGCTGTTGTTTGTAATCATCTTCTCCATCCAATTCAACGATAGCGATTCCACGGCTTAACAAAAAACATTTGACTTTTGACAAAAAACACGTAATTTTCATAAACTTTGCTCTGTTATATCTTTTTGTATGGTTAAGCCAGCGCCTTGAGGTTTTTTGCATCAGTTAGTGTTACTCAATTTCTTTCCAACCATATATAGAAAGTACTAAGCTTTGTATGGCTTCATTTATATATTACCCATATCTTGAGACCACTTTTCATAAAAAAACTTGCCGCGGGAACGTTTTTTTCAAAACGAAGCTTTTGAAGGTAAGGATTCCTAAGATCTTAAACACATCTAATTTTTATGAAACTTTCCATATTTATTAAAAAAAGGACGAGGAATCTAATGGAATCTGGACGTTTTTTAACATTTATACAAAAAATTTTAGTTCTCAGCGTTTAAAAACTTCAAGGTTGATTTATATATAAAAAAAAGTGTTTTTGAAAAACATCCAGGTGGAAATTGCAAGTTTAGCCTTTCCTCTATTTAAAACAAGTATTTACTTAAGTTTACCTAAAGAATTGGTACTTAGGATTTGCATATATAAATTATGTGTATATATACACTGCCGCTCACCGAAGTTAGGACAGTGGAGATTTTTTCGAAAAAGCAAAACTAATATATAATTACGTTATAGAATTTTCAATTTATATTAATAAAAATTATATTTTTTATACATTTTCAACATAAAATATATTATTAGTCAGTTTTATGTAATAAAAATGTACAAAAACCATTATAATAATTAATTTTTTTTTTCGTTAAAAAAACCACCCTTTGATTTAATAACTGCTTTAACTATTCTCGGCATTCTTTCAATTAATTTTGTAATTGTTTCTTTTTGAATATTATTCCATTCCTGTTCTATAATGTTCCATAAATGAGATTTTGATGTTGGACATACAGTTTTAATTTTTCTATCCAGTTCATCCCATAGTAACTCAATGGGGTTGAGGTCTGGGCTTTAGGGAGGCCAGGTCATTACACGTAATACATTTTCAGCTTTTTTTGATACTAAATAATTTCTACATAATAATGCAGTATGTTTAGGGTCATTATCATGCATCAGAATAAAATTATCTCCGATTAATCGAAGTCCCGAAGGGATTGCACTTGTTTCCAGGATATCTCTATAATGTTCTGCTCTCATTATACCATCGATTTTATGCAAATATCCCACTCCATCCAGAGAGAAACAACCCCAAACTATCGCAGAGCCTTCACCATGTTTTACTGCTGGAACCAGACATTGAGTTAGCATTTTTTTTTCAGCAGATCTTCTAACGTAAACTCTTCGCTTATTTCCGAAAACTTCAAATTTTGACTCATCGGTCCAGAGTACTTGTTTCCATTCATCCATCGTCCAATTTTTGTGGAGCTGTGCCCAACGGAATCTCTTCTGTCGATTAACTTTTCGTAGATATGGTTTTCGGATAGCAACACGACCATGCAAATTAGCTTTTTGCAATCTTCGTTTGATTGTACTGACAGAAACTTTTTTTTCTCGATCACAGTTTAAAATAGCTGTTATTTGTGGAGCAGTTAACATTCGATTACGCTTACTGATGATTTTTATACGTCTGTCATCAGTTTTTGTTGTTATGCGAGAAGGACCTGAATGATTTCTGTCTTCCAAACTTCCAGATTCTCGATATCGACGAATCGTATAGCTAACTCTTGATTTGCTCAGATTTAATTTTTCAGCTATTTTTCTAACTGTATAGCCTTCTTGAAGCAAAGTGAGTATTGCTGTCCTTTTTTCAACACTTATTGGCTTACCTTTAGGCATATTTTTTCAATATTTTGAATTTATACTAAAAAAATAATTTTTAATTTTACCTTTGAACTTCTGCACTTGAAATTTTTAAAACACTAACACAAAATACACAAAATATCTGCAAAAACACAGTAAACAATAGAAATATTTGTTAAATGACAAACTTAAAAGATTTGAGTTGATAATGTAAAATACATGTTCATACGTGACCTTTAATATGTTTCTGCGTTCTCTGTTTATTTATTTAAAATGATAAGACTTTTACTTGTGAGTATAATTTATGTTATTTTAAATGTTATTTATTTTAATATATTTACATTAAAATAACTTAATTTAGAATTTTTTTGATACAAATTTTTTTTAACTTGATTTATTTTTATAGAAACATAAATTTTACTAATATAAGTAAATAATTTTATAACGTAATTACATTTTAATATTGTTCTTTTGAAAAAATATTTTTTGTCCTAACTTCCGTGAGCGGCAGTGTATATGCTTTTGTTCGCGTATTTAATGACGTTATCTGTTTTGATTTTTGCGTTTGTTTTGGTTAGATTATGAAAATTAAATTAAAAGTGAAAGTACAATTCTTAAAATTTTAATCAAATGAAAATACATCTTTTACTTTTTCCCAGGTAAAAGGTCTGCATTCTTCAAGAAAGTTAAAATCTTGATTTTTACTATTTTAACTACAGGTTGCTCTTATTTAAACTGTTTTTTTCAAAACAAAAACCTAAAAATAGTATTCAACAAAAGCTTATGAAAATGGAGTTGCGTAAGAAGTTCTTTATATCTTTTTATATTTATTTGCCTCTATTTGTTTGTTGATTATACTATGAACTCTTGTAATAATTATTTTAATTCCTTTTTAGGTGTTGACATTAACAATAGTCTCACTAAAATGGTTGCTCCATCTATAAGTCAAGAAAGTAAGTCAAAATTATAAATTAGGAATACTGTAGTACAAATTTTTTTCATTTTATTAATTCTTTTTATTGAAACCAAAATAATCCACCCCTTATTTTTCTTTATGTCACTTGAATTAAGTTTAATTTTAATTTTAGTATCTGACACTGTTATGGATTATCTTAATATTAATGGAGGCATTGTATCCCTCAAAAATCCAGATTTGGTTTTAACCAATCGCCATTTTTTACAAATTTGTAAAGAAAAAGATAAATTTAACTTGACATGGCCAAATCTTTCAGTAATTTTTACATCCTTGTTTAAATACCCTATATCTAGAGTTATGCTGATCAAGTGCCTTTAAAAGATGCTTGATGCTTGTTCTACCCCAACTTCTACCCACAATAGTGAAATTGTTCTAAATCAAATTACTGTTTCTGTATCTTCTGATTTAAACTTGCAAATTGCTAATGATGATTTTTTGTGTTCTGTTACCCCAAACTCTATTGTATACACCCCTTTAGGAAATGATTCTGAAAATTTTCTTCTTGAAGCGCAAGTTAATGAAATGAATCTGCCAGTTTCCAATTCAGATAAAAAACTACCTATATTATCAGGTGATTTGGCCTATCAAATAAAAAATACAAACAGAGAATTAATCATCTTAAATTACAAAATAGACAAAATAATAAAAGATGTAATGAATATAAAAGAAAATATTAAGCAATTTTGTCAAAATATAATTGTCAGAAATGTCAACAAAAGAGAAGTTAGAAAGGATTATAGGATTAACCAAAAAAATTTTAGATTAGAAAAAGAAATTGATTTGGCTAGAAAACGTTCACAATCAGATAGACAAAAGGCATGGTATTTTAAGAAAAAAATTAAAAATACTGTTTTGAAAACATCTGATGAAACGAATGATTCAATCTTAAAGGAGAGTTTAAATTACTTTGAAAATCTTTCGGAAGAGCTGAAGGAAAGAGTTAACTTTTTTGAAAAAAATGTAATTGATGTTTTTGAAGGAGGTAGATATAATGATGAAATTCGCTCTGTATATTATGACCTTTTAAGTAAAAATGTTTCTGTTAACAATGTTGAATCAGTTATCAGAACTGTACTACAAAAAATGGTTGGAATTTCATGTGGCACACTTCCAAAAAAATCTTTGGCTGCTGAATTTTTTAGTGAAATGAACCTTTTATCAAAAGCACAGAGAGGCTATATTGAATAGTACACACAATGTTCTTCATACATATGGCACAAAGTATAATTTTAGAGAGATTTGTAGTTTTTAAGTCACAACGTCATCTGGAAGCTACACGTTTGGGATAGAAGATATGTTTTCAGGCGAGGCACAATCTTATTTTGGAGAGCTAAAAAATTTACTCACTGATATGTCTCAGATATTTTCTCCTGAAAAGGAAAGCTATAAGGATGATCTTCGGAAGCTTATTTTTTCGTTCAAATCTTTGATGACAGATCACACCATAGTTAATTCAAGTTTTTTTTAGCCAATTTAAACATTGGAGAGAAGCAATTTTGCCTTTTGTTGTTGAAAACTATGATCTACTTCCTTTAAATGAAAAATGAAAAATTTCTCAAATGCATCATGTTTTTTGTCGCTTTCATGTTATCCATAATTTAGGAATATATGCAGAAAAAGCAATCATAGAATGGGAAAAAGTGGTTGAGCAGGAAGGTAGTGTTCATGGTGGTTTTATAAATTCTCAAAACTCACGTACCTTTGATATTTTGTATGAAATTTCAAAACTTACAAGCTATAGACATGGCGATCAACGGAACGGGAAAGCTGATGGAGGGCATTTTTGCGTAAAAAGTTTTCAAAAAATGTTATGGTTTCATTTCTGCATCATCGGTTTAACATTATATTTTTACTTGGTGGACCAACGTATTTTCATAAAGATCATCTTAAAGAATTTGTTTTTAATCTTGATGGTTCAAATTTCCTTCATAAATCAATTAGGCATGATATTGACAACATAATTTTTCGTGCTTCAACCAGAGCTCAGGGTATTTTTAATAAACTGATATCAGGACCTCTTTTTCGTATTATTGAAGAGGAAGGTCATATTTTTTCTTTAAATACCGTTTGGTCGCAAATGTTTAATTATTTTGTTTGTTGTTCTTCTGATGCATCAATAATGTTAAGTGGTTCTACATTTTTTGATGTCAAATATCTCACTAAGGATGAATTGTTTGATTGTTTGTTTTTTAACTGTAATGACCCACTTTTGGATGCCTTAACACAAGAATGTCTTGAAGTTATATGTTGTTCGTGTTCAGTTATGATCCAGAGTCAGTTAAGAGACCAATTGCCTTGAGGGAAATATCACAATCCAGATGTTAGTGTCCTTGAGGAAACTCAAAACTGTCCGCGTACTAACATTGTGTCTGAACGTGACTTTACTTCTTATGACCGCAGGTTAAAAATGAAACCTAACATGACAACAGTAGGTGCAGCTGGTGTCATCATGTTTAACAATAACAAAACAGCTGATTGGATATATGGGAAATCCCAGGAAGAATTGGCAAGGCTAGTTTTACTAGCAAGGCGAAATAGAAAAGGATATATCAGAAAGTACAGAGAAAAAAAAGCAAATATATTGCAGTACAAAATCGATGAGATGGACAAGCGCAACTTAGAAAAGGAAATAAAGGAGCAAAAGGCAAGCGAAGAAAAAGAGTTTTTGACAACAGAAATTGGGAAGGATGGTGGTTTAATTTTGTGTAAAGAGGATTTGGAGCAAATCTTAGGTTCTGAAAATGAAATTGTAATGAAGTTGCAAAGACAAATTAAATTTCGAAAAAAAGTACTACAGCAAAAATTTCCAGAAAAGTGGCTACAGTTAGGATAAAAGGTAAAAATTACAAAAAATTTGGTATAGAGGCGTTAAAAACAAACCTGCTATCAATTTTTAAGTTTTTAAAAGATGCTCCAGAACAACGAGCAAATACAATAAAATGTTCAGTCATCAGACAGAATAATGAAAGACAAGAAATGTTGTTAACATTAAAAAAAAAGGTCAGATTAGAGGGTGACACTAGATTATTAATGGAAACTAGAAAAATAATAAAAGTAGGCACATCAAAGGGAGGGGTTCCAAAGTTTTTAGGAAAAAGAATTAAACATAAAATGGTAGATGAAGGTGGAAAGGATGTATGGTATTCAGGGCTCGTAGTAAGTGTTTTAGATGACAATGAACTTGATGATGAATGCGAGTTTGAGATACTATATGACGGATTTGAGGATAAATACGATATTGAGTTAGTCAAAGAGTGGAGGATGAAATGTGTTGTGATAGAGGGAAAGGCTGATGGTTATGTGGAGGGCGAAATTCGAAAAAAACAAAAATGTTGTTAATATTGTTTTTGACGCAATGTCAATTCAACTTCAATTTATTGCATTTATATTTGCTATTATTATTATTCAATTTAATGTCTTTATGTTTGTAATCTGTTTGGTCATCTGGAGCAGTGTTTGCGCACCCACAATTCTTTATATGTATATTTGATTTCTGTTGGACCTCTGCAGCCATGACAACATACTGGTAAGTTATGCTTTCTATTTTTGCGCTGATGTACCATTAATATATCTATCCTTGTGTTTAGGTATTTGTGAGTCATTATATGTATATTTTTGTAGGTGCATCTACAAATCATAATATAAATACCTGTCTTCTGCTCACCTCTACAGCGGTGTTGATCTACTGATTAGTAATTATTTGTATGTTTGTGTTTACGCACCCGTAAGTCATTATATGTATGTTTGTGTTTATGTACCCATCAGTCATTATATGTATGTTTGTGTTTATGTACCCGTCAGTCATTTTGTGTATGTTTGTGTTCTGTTGGACCTCTGGAGCGGTGTTGACGCACCCGTAAGTCACTATATGTATGTTTGTGTTTATGTACCGGTTAGTCATTATGTGTATGTTTGTGTTCTGTTGGACCTCTGGAGCGGTGTTGACGCACCCGTAAGTCAATATATGTATGTTTGTGTTTATGTATCCATCAGCCATTATGCGTATGTTTGTGTTCTGTTGGACTTTGGAGCGGTATTGACGCACCCGTAAGTCACTATATTTATGTATGTGTTTATGTACCAGTTATTCATTATGTGTATGTTTGTGTTCTGTTGGACCTCTGGAGTGGTGTTGACGCACCCGTAAGTCACTATATGTATGTATGTGTTTATGTACCGGTTAGTCATTATGTGAATGTTTGTGTTCTGTTGGACCTCTGGAGCGGTGTTGACGCACCCGTAAGTCAATATATGTAAGTTTCTGTTTATGTACCTGTAAGTCATTATATGTCTATGTTTTGTTGGAATTATATGTATGTCTGTGTTCTCTGGCACAGCATTCATGCACGCGTAAGTCATTATATGTTTATTTATGTTTTGTTAAAAAAAAAAAAGTTTTTAGACCACGAAGGAACATATACAGTAAAATGATGCTGAATGATTAGTCACACAAGTAAGAATTTTTGTAGCACTTAGGGACAGTCACAGTAAAAGGATGAGACCTAATTGAATGATAAGTAATAAAAGAATGAATTTTAGCAGATGGCATAAGAGACACTAGCTCCTTAAAACATCACCTTTTATAGTATTTGTAGAAAAGAGTAAGAGAAGCAACACTATGACAGTGCGTCAATGGTTGGCTACAGCGGCAGGTCTTGGTATTCTATAATTATTTTTATTTTTAATTTTTGTTAATAAACTTGTGTCACCCTCTAATCTGAGGTTTTGTTAACAACATTTCTCTTTTCTTTTTGATTTTTTTTTTTTTTGAAATTTATTTGTCTTTGCAACTTTATTACAATTTCAGTCACAATAAAAGGATAAGACTTAATTGAATGACGAGTAACACGAGAATGAATTTCAGTAGATGGCACAAGAGACGCTAGCTCTTTAGAGCAGTGCCCATTATAGTATTTGTAGAAAAGAGAAAGAGAAGCAGCATTACGAAGATGTGATAATGGTTGGAGGTTGGCTGCAAGAGCAGGTCCAACTATGTTTACAATGCATTTTTGAACCTTGACTAAAAGAGAAAGGGCATGAAAAAAATTAAGTTTTCTTTGAGTTAAAGTTCACCAGCCACTGTGAGCCTAATGCTGTAGCAGAAGTGAGATCCTTTTTAAGCTCAAATGCCCCCTTCAAGCAATCAGAGAGTGTTGCGTTCTTATCAAGGCAGGAATAAATGGTAGTATCAGCTGTAAAATGAGGCGATTGAAATCCATAGTGATGATCAGAAAGTAAGTTATTAGATTCAAGAGGAGAGCATAAGTGTTTGTTAATTAAAGACTCAAAATCCTTGCTTATAATTAGACCATTAGATATATCTACCTTCTTCAAAAACGTCAATTACATGTTACAAATTAAAATTTCTTTATTTGATGGGTGAAATCACCAGGTAATATAGGTAGTATCCAAATTAGAAACTGGAAGATTCTCTTGATTAAATTGCGTTTTAATAAGAAAGTTTTTAGAACCATTTCCTAAAGGGATGTATGCAATAGAAGTTGGGGTAACAGCATGAAAAGTCATCATTAGCAATTTTCAAAATTAAATCAGAAGGTACAGTAATTTGATTAGGAACAATTTTACTATTGTGGATAGAAGTAGGGGTAGAGAAAGCACCAGAAGGTAACTACTTTTAAAGTTGGAAGTTATTGGAAGAGCCTAGATGAAGTTTATATATATATATATTTTTTTTTTTTTTTTTTGTTATTCACCTCCTCAAGGCCAAGAAGGCCACTACAGATGAGGAGGCTACTTAATAGTGGTTATAACCCTCTCTCAACTCTATAACTCCGAAACACGAACCTCGACAAACAAGGCCGCTGCTCGGAGAAACAAGTTGAGCGCGGTACTACCAGGGACGTGGTAGGGATCGAACTCGGAACCTCTCGCTTATGAAGCGAGCGTTTTACCACAACACCACTACTGCATATATAGCTAAATAACAATTAACAGACAACTTAAAAAATTGCAAAAAGATGGGTAAGTCCATCATGCCAGACTTTATCGAAAGCCTTTGATATCCAGAGCAGTAGAATTTGCCTAACAACCTCTATGTAATGCTATGTAGTTCTAAAACAAGATGATTGAAATCCATTTGTTTCTTATGTCATCTGCAAATAGAGCCACCTTTAAGCTTTTCAGGATGATCACTAGTTTTGGTTAAAAGTTAACCCATTACTTAGTGACACAAGTGTGACTTAGGAGCGTTTAGTGCCACAGGGTCTGTGTGTTTTGTGATTGTGATGTTATTGTTGTGATGTTTTGTGTTGATATACAACTTGGCATACCTTCTCGATGGTGTCTATTGTTAAAAATGATTATTAATTTGTTTCGTTACTGAAACTTGCTACTTCCAATCATTCACTAAAAGCCAAGAAATAAGTTTTAGAATAAAAACATTTTCTATGTTATTTTCATTTTTTTTTATCTTAGGCGTTTTCATAGGTTCACATAAGCAATCTTAAAGAGTAAGTTTCTTATTTTATACTTATTTAGTTTAAAATGTTTTTAATTTATATATTTTTAAAATGAATTAACAAAATATTTTTAACACGTTATTGTGTATCTGTGTTTCTAATAATAATATTTTTACATTTTTAGATATAATTTCTGCTGTTATACCTGCCTATTGCAGTTGTAAGTACTCCAAATTTACGAAAGTTCGTTTGCTGTAAGTTATTTTCATTAAAAATTAAATTTTAACTTTATTGAAGAATCTTCTGTTTGTTAAATAGGTTATTCTGAATAATTTCGACAGATTTTAATGCCCTTTTGTAGTAATTTACTGACCGGTCTGTAAATTATACAATAATTTTAAAATGATGTATTCCATGATTCCTTTATGCATATTTGTATGGTGTAATTATAATAAAACCCCAAATTTTATTTTCCAAAACTAAGTAAATAAGTGAAAACCATCAGTCTGTAAAATAGATGATTCTGGTTAATCTTGTCAGATGAATAAAAATGGGACCATTATGAAAAATTGTAGTTAAGATGAACTTCGTTGACAACGAAGTTCATCTTAACTAAACAAAAAAACAAATGTAATATAATTGGTTATAATAAAAGTTTAATGGTTCTTCACATGTGTATGTTTTAGACGGGTTTCCATAATGTGATATTCTTATTAAAATATGACATAGCGGAAGAGTAAAAACAATTGGTTAAAAATAGATGCAACTCCATTGGTCAATCTGTTTTGCAGATCAGGAATGATTTTGTCTGTCTAAAGAAAACAAAACTATATTTATCCGGTCCAAAGATAAATATAGTTTTGTTTTCTTTAGACAGTTTTGTTAGTTATGACTTTGACATAGAATATGTTAAAGTCATCGAACCACATGGTTGGATGCCTGTAAACACAGCCAATGATTATTTTAGATTTTTTGTTTGTTTACTATTTCAATAATAATGGATTCTAGTTTTTTTGCTTTATATATAATCAGATCATTTCTTGGTTTATATGCAAATTTTTTATTGATATACAATAGCGCACCTCCAGCATGAGATTCAGTTGGCATTTGTTCATAGCAAAACCCATTAATAGAGATGTTGGTAGAAGGGCTTTAATTTTTTAATAGTCTAGATTGGAATATTCCAGTTATGTCAAATTCAATTTTTGTAGATAATAGAAAATTTTCATAAAGCTCGAAGTTTTTTGTGAGAGAAGTAATGTTGAGATGAAGGATCTTAAATGAGGATTTGTTACTTGTTATATAATTAAGATTAACAATATATAAGATTAAGATATAACAATATAATAATTAAGATTAACAATAATTAAGATTAACAATATATCTTTAGATCTGTTGACATTTAATGTGTTGGTACTGTCAGTTTTATTAATGCAGCTTCGTTATGGTCCCAAATATATGCATCCTAACTTGCTTATTTATAATAGGCAATATTTAATTTTGTTTTTGGGGTTTAACTGTCAATGTTACCCTTATATTAGGCAACATTGATAGTAATATGTTTTATGCTGTAAATGTTAAAGTTACATGATGAGGCGTAAAATTATCATTGGAATTTTGATAAACAAATAAAATAGAGAAAATATTTTTAATATATATTAGCACTAATCTAAGTTTTTGTTTTAAAAATAAGCAGCATTAAAAAGTTGTAAAATTGCAATAATATTTTAAGTAATAATATTTTTTGAAAGATATCAATTACTCAGTGTAGTTAAGGCACTTTTTAAATATTATAGCATTTGTATAATATTTTGTTGACTACAACATATTTCCCTTAAATGATCAGGTTTGTGAATTATGAAAAGACGAAAAAAGTTGAAATGATATATTTTGCAGTATCATAAAATATAAACGTTTGTAGCGAAAAAACATAATTTAAGATTCTTTTGTAAAAAAAAGAAATCCTTTTAAAATCACAATCACTTGTCCAAATTTGAATATGATTTTAAATAAATAAGTTTTTTTGGTGAAATGAACATAATAGTTCAATAATATCTGTTCTGATTGTTTATTAGCAATTTTAGTAATTATAAGCTCTTCTTGGTCAGAATTCTAGTATTTTTTTGAAAATTGATAGAAATATTGTATTTTGACAACTACATATATACTTAATACACGTCAGAACCGACTAAAACTAGGATAATAGTGGGTTAAGGCATTTTTAAAAAAAACTAAATTCATGTTAATGCCGATGAGTGAAAGTGATCTAAAGACTCCAAAATGGTGTTCTTTAGATTCACTATTAGGGGTAGTAAAAATGTTATGAAAATTACATTAAAAAAAAAAAAAGTTTTTGTAAATATTAAAAAAACCTGAAGCAAAGAAAATTATAACATCTAAAGTTCTTGTTTGGACATAATAAGCTGATAAAATTAATTCCAAATAACTTATTCCAAATAAAAGAATTCAAATAATTTGTAAATCGCCTTAACTACACCAGTTTCTTAGCTTCAGTTCTGATAGTGTCTACTTAAAAACATAAATAGTATGTTAATTTATGATTAAAATTTTTTTCTCTTAGAATTGTTATTTTATGAAGATCGACATCACATTAGGCACTCAATATTTGATAATCCTCATTATATATATATATATATATATATATATATATATATATATATATATATATATATATATATATATATATATACATATATATATATATATATATATATATATATATATATATATATATATATATATATATATATATATATATATATATATATATATATATATACATAAATATACATATACATATATATGTATATATATATATATATATATATATATATATATATATATATATATATATATATATATATATACATATATATAACTATATACATATATATTAATATATAAATATATATATATTTAAATATATATATATATATATACAAACATATATATACATACATGCATGTATATATATATATGTGTGTGTATATATATATATATATATATATATATATATATATATATATATATATGTATATGTGTATATATATATATATATATATATATATATATATATATATATTTATATATACCCAGCTAACACACCAGCGTTGGGCCAATGCTTCTTGTAACGTTGGCCCAACGTTGGCATCCAGCGTTGGGCCGATTCCTTGATGGTCGCCGGGCATACATTGGCCCGATTACATTGGCCCAATGCAGTTTAGCCAGCATTTATCCGACAATATATTTTATTAGGTTCAGTGAATTATAAACGCTACTTGTAACTAGCACGCAGTTAGTTAGGTCATTGTTAACATAAAATTTCTTAAATTTGTTTATTTTTAATGTATTAAAAAGATTGCAATTGCAATCGACATATGATTAAAGCTATTTAAATTGTTTTAATCAAATGCAAACTGAAATGTGTTTGTTATTTCATTCAAGCTAAATTTATTTTCAAGGTGAAAAACAAAACATATTCAATAAAATGAAATGTATATCAGATAATATTAAAACTGTTAT
>NC_088921.1:44072500-44092500 GCF_038396675.1 Hydra vulgaris
TTATTGATGATGCATACAATGGATTAAGTGCTTTGATCAAATCCTTAAAAGCTCCAGATTTAGAAAGACGAAGAGATATTCCAGTTTGGAAAAAGGAATTTGCTAATTTAATATCGATTTCTTTTTTTGATTCTTGAGTGTATTTCTTCAACTACTTCGGTTTTCTTAGCTGAGATTATGATACATTTGTTGAAGTTGATTGATGATTCAGCTTTTTGTTTTGCAAACGATTGTTTCTCATCTTCACTAGCGTTTGGACATGATGTTCGTTTATGTGCTGCGACGCCCATTGAACTGTCTTTTGGCAGGCAATGCAAGTTCCAGTTCTC
The DNA here is from genome assembly GCF_038396675.1 of Hydra vulgaris. Taxonomy (NCBI): domain Eukaryota; kingdom Metazoa; phylum Cnidaria; class Hydrozoa; order Anthoathecata; family Hydridae; genus Hydra; species Hydra vulgaris. The sequence goes on from NC_088921.1 coordinate 44,072,830, forward strand.
TTTACTGAATTGAGATTTTGCAAATATCTTTTTATTGTAAAGTTTTCCATTGTCTTTCTGTTTAAGGAAAAACGTTTAATTAATCTATAAATTTTTCAATTTTTCATTGTTTTACTTACTTAACTCTTTAATTAAAGCACTTTTATAATTAATATGTTAAAATTATTAATTATAAAAGTGCTTGAGTTAAAGAGATTTAATAGTGGAATTGAAAGTTATTAACTTTTAATTCCACTATAGTCGACTAATTTATTTATAAAACACGTGCCTAAATTTTTTTTTTTCTTTTTGCGCGTCTTTCAGGCCTAGGGGGCAAAAATTTTTAGGGCAGGGGGGCAAAAGTTTTTAGGCTTTTTTGTTCCCAGGCTCGAATCATCGCAATTTTTTGCTAAGCACCTTTATTTGACATAAGTATAAACATAAATTTTTGGAGTTTGCTCCATGTCTGGGAATTAGTTATCTCAAACACTAAACACTATGCTGGATCCTCAGCATAACACCAATCATCGCAATTTTTTGCTAAGCACCTTTATTTGACATAAGTATAAACATAAATTTTTGGAGTGTGCTCCATGTCTGCGAACTAGTTATCTCAAACACTAACACTATGCTGGATCCTCCGCATGATACACTTTAATTATATTATGCACTTGCACCTAAACAATATTTTTTTTATATCATATATTTGACTCAATTAAATTAAACCTGCATTAAATGTAGTATCAAAGTAATTTTGTCTTACGCATGTCTTTTTCATACAACATATTTACCAAAAAAAATTTTAAATCAAATAAGATTTTCTTTAAAGAAGGTTAACTCTACACATACCGGGTATTGATTAAAGTCACCGATAACGTGGCAAATAATTAGTTACTTTTTCTTCTAAAAAAGCACATATTTTAAAGCAACGATGAAGTACTCCTACATACGCACACACACACTCAAACACCCACTAAATAGTAATAATAAAAAACTGTGAAAGAAGTTATATATAAATGTCTCTACGACGATAAAGGATCGATCACCTACATTAATCTACTACTTAATTTTAATTCGGGCTTACAACACCGTGGTTTTTATTATCTTTCTTCTTTATATATATATATATATATATATATATATATATATATATATATATATATATATATATATATATATATATATATATATATATATATATATATATATATATATATATATATATATATATATATATATATATATATATATATATATATATATATATATATATATATATATATATATATATATATGTATATATATATGTATTGTGGTTTATCCTCCTCCGCCTAATTGCCATACAGCGGCCATATATGTGGTCTTGCTTCGCGGGCCTTGGTATATAGCAAGGCCCTTTGAAGACGAAAGTAGAAAATAAAATAGCGAAGCCATTTGCTAAAAAATATAATTTTTTTGTACTAAAATGCGGAAAATGTTTTTAATTTAAGTATAATAGTTCAGTAAACTAAGACTGACAATATATATATACATATATATATATATATATATATATATATGTATATATGTATAAAAGACATGGTGTTAAAGTAAAAACACTCTATGTTATCTCTAAGTATCTGTTTTAGATGTTTTAATTTAATAGCATCTGCAGGAATGCTTTTAAATTAGTAATGCAAGATCAATTACTGCATGTTCCGAGGAACATGAAGTATCAAATACTTTATGTTCCACGGAACATGCAGTACTTGATCTTGCCAACCAAATTTTAAATGGTTTTGATAACAATAGTTACACACTCGGAACTTTTCCATATCTGTCAAAAGCATTTGATACTTCAACCACAAGATTCTTATTTATAAACTACGCAATTATGTAGTAATTCACTCCAACTTAAAGTGGCTGCAATGTTATTTACAAAATCGTAAACAAGGAATACCATATGACTTAACATGTTCCCCATTTGAATCAATAAGTTGCGGAGTTCCCCAAGGGTCAATACTTGGACCTCTGCTGTTTTTAATTTATAATAATGATATTTATTTGCCTTCAAAAATACTTAATTATATTATTTTTGCTGATGACACTAATGTTTTCTTTTCTGACTCAAATTTAAAAAATATTTTTTATATTGTAAACACAGAATTAATATATCTTAATGAGTGATTTATAGCAAATAAACTTTCATTAAATATTGAAAAAACGAAATATATTTTGTTTGCTGAATCATCTAAATCCGAGAACCTTCCACTTAAATTACCTGAACTAACAATTAGCAATATTATAATAAAAATAGTTTTTTCAATGAAAATACTCGGAATAATTTTCGATGAACATTTAAATTGGAAAAACCAAATAAAGCTAGTCGAGAACAAAGCTTCAAAGACTCTGGGAATTATGCACAAGATAAAACATCTTTTGAATAATTCATGTTTAAAAAATTTATACTTTTCATTTATACATAGCCATATTAACTATTGTAATATTGCCTGGGCAAACAGTCATTCATCTTTCCTAAAAAATATTTATACAAACCAAAAGCAAGCAAGTCGATTTGTTTTGGGCACAGATAGATACGAAAGTGCCGAGCCGTTACTCAAGGAAATAAATGCTCTAAACGTACACGAACTAAATATATACCATAACTTGTTATTTATATTTAAACTTCAAAATGAAATGATTCCAAAATATTTTTTTTAAAGCTTCACTCGAATTTATCATAAATATGAAACAAGATACTTAACGAGTAATTACTACATCCCTCTAACATCACTCAAAAAATCTAGCTTCTCGACTATATGCCGGGGAGCATGCTTGTGGAATTCGGTCCTTGACGAAAATTATGAAAAAAATAAAATCTATTGATACATTTAAAAGAACTATAAAAAATTACTTACTAAATTTAAACATTACGTCCATTCTCTCATTTTTTTAAAAATTTGAAATAATTTTTTATTTTTAATGTATTTTATTTATTTTTAATAGGTTTACTTTACAGGGCAAGACCATTTTTGTCACAAAAAAGTCTCAAACTTATCTACTTCTCATTCATACATAGTTATCTCATGTATGCCAATATAGCATGGGGCAGTACCCACAAATCTTCAAGACTAGTATACAACAAAAGCAAATTTACTCATGCTCAACCCTTACTGGAACAAATGAACGCACTAAATATATTCCAAATAAATATTTTTCAAAATATACTTTTCATGTTTAAATATAAACTAAGTCTGGTTCCAGAGCATTTTACAACACATTTTTTTAAAAACAATATAAATAAATACAATACAAGAGCAATAGGCAACTTTAAGATACCTTTTGAAACAACAAGACTCTCAAAATTCTCAGTTACATATCGTGGTCCCTATTTATTTAACAAATTAGTTTCCAGAAACGAATCACTATTAAACTTAAACAACGAACACTCTCTGAAAAAAAAGCTAAAATCTACAATAATCAAATTAAACAACTGTTAGGAAGTTTTTTTAAATTTGAATAAATAAACAAATAAATGTAACTTAACTTTTAATACAAATCGATAAAAAAAATAATATTAATAACAAGGTATATATGTAACACGTATATATATATATATATAAACACCACGTATGCAATTGATTTTTTATGTGTATTACACGTCTAAGAAATAGGTACTCGATGACAAGACTGACTTAAGTCTTCTGCGAGCTTCCTATGACTACAAATAAGTATTTCTTTTTATCAATCTTACACAAATTTTATTTTTATCATATTTATACAATAACGTTATCTTAAAATGTGGTAAATTAACTTATGGTGAAACATCTAAACTCTCCTCCAAAAAATCAGCAGATTATTTTTATTTATTGTATTTTTTATTTTAATTGGAGTAATATAGAGATATATTTCTCGGATTATTTTTACTTACACGTTATTATATTGTTGTAATTGGTATTTATTTTATTCATGTCTCGGAGTTGTAAGCAACTATATTTTTATTTACCTCGTATATTTTGAATTTTATATTTATGATTTAAATTTGTATATCTTTACTGCCAATCAGTGATTGGTAACATGTAATTACTTTGTAGTTGTAAAATAAAACATGAAAAAAAAAAAATATTGTATTGAATATGTATACGAATATGTACTGATATGTAATTTTTTATTTGTTATTTCTAATAATTTTTTTTCAATTAAAAAATTTTTTTTTTTTCTTTTTTAACTATTATTTTTTTTTTAATTTTTTAATTTTTTTAATTTCTTTTTTAACCTTTAAACTTTTATTTTTTTTCAAACTTATTAATTTCACTCTTTTATATAATATTGGAAGATGTAAAATTTTATTGTACTTTTCTGTATTTCACGAAGGGGCTTGATGATAAGACATTTTGAGTACTACTTGCCCCAGTTAGCTTGTAATTATATATATATTTGTTTAAATTTATAAATAACATTGTAAAATGCGTAATAATGACGAAATAAATGATAATAATAATGTTTACTATATTGCGAGTTGGGCAATGAATATTTTACAGATACTGTATTCTTTCTTATCACGCCAGTATAACTTGATCGATAAGAGCGTCGGCCTGATAAACAGAAAGTTCATATCTTAATTGCCGCTTTGAGAATTTTACCTTAAATTTCAGATTTTATATTCTATTTCTTTTAGACCTAGCGCGTTGGTCATGATTTTCCCGTACGAGTCTGAGTTCATCATTTCTATCGCATGCATGATATCACTATTATTTTTTTTACTATACGCTTTTATCTTTTCTCTCTTTCTAATTTTTTCCTTATTTCATTTGACAGCTCGGCTAGGCCTTTGATGCGTTTTGCATTTTTTTAAATTATACATAAATGTCGCTACCATGATAAAAGATCGGTTTGTAGGAATTAGAATATTTTATATATTTTGTTTTTAACATTTTATTAAACATATATGAAGAAGAAAATATTTGTAAAAACTAAAATATTTTATCTTTAAAATAAACCATGGCGTCTAACTTTAAAAAAAATGTATTTAGAATATTTAGAAATACATAAACATAATGCCAAACATAATGCTCTTTTTATCGATATAGCAATGTCTCTAACAAGATTTATCAAGGAGATAAAATGCTGTTACATTTAACACATCGTTTCATTTTATTTTATAGAATCTTTATGTTTCGTCACGATACTTTTATATAATGGTGTCGGTAAACATTTTATTTCTTCAAATTGGTTTGCCTTAAATAGTTCATTAGGATAGTAAAAAACTTTGTTAAGTGTAATATATATAACTTAATGTGATCTAATCATCTGATAAGTAAGCTAAGTTTTGGAATTTTTCTGATAAATGACCGTTAGAAGTTTCTGTTTTAGTGTTATTTTCTACGTTTCCACTTTCGATATCACCATAGAACAAAGTATTAGGTATGACAGCATGCTAAAAGATAAATTGTCAATATTAAAATATTTCATTATTTTAGCTATATAATTATTCAATGTTTAAAATTATTATAGTATAAATTGAAATCAAGTCTTCGTAACTTTTTACTATTTAATTCTACCTATAAGTACTTTAATTAGGTAAAGAGTTGGTTAAAAAAAAGAGGTTAAATTACAAATGAACAAAATAGTTTATAACTGATGTCCCTTATCTTAATTCAAAAAAATCGTGATATAAATAATATTTTCTTATTTTAATAAAAACTACGATTATGTACCTAAAGTAATTCTTTTTAATAAAAAAGATGGTTTAACGATTATTTAACTTTTTAGAGAAAAAAAAACACACCTTAAAACAAATAATTAGATCAACAAAACATACTTTGTATTCCGAGGGAAAAGGGAAATATCAAAAAATATTTCATAAATAGCTACTTTGCATTTCCGATTTATATTTAAAAAACATTACCTCTTTACCATTTTTAATTACTTCATTATCTGCTTTCGTTTCTTTATGTACATGTAATAAATCATAATTCGTTTCTTTATTTACTTCTTTATGCACAGGTAACATCTCAAAATTTGATTTACTATCTGGATAAAAAGAACCCGCTGAAAAATGCTCCGTAACATAAATTCGGTCTTTATAATCTCTAATTTTTCTCTGTATTTAAAAAAGTATAAATAATAAACGATGAGAAAAGAAACAATGTAATTTGCCGAAACAAATATATATATATATATATATATATATATATATAAATAAATATATATATATATATAAATATATATATAAATATATATAAATATATATATATATATATATATATATATATATATATATATATATATATATATATATATATATATATATATATATATATATATATATATATATATATATATATATATATATATAGACAGGGGCGGATGAAGCATTTTTTAATGTTTGAGGAAATTCCAAACATTTATATGTTTATACTTATGTCAAAGAAAGATGTTTTGCAAAAACTTGCAATTATTGGAGCATGGAAACATAAAAAAGCCCTAAAATATTAGCTGCACCTGCTTCAAACGTAAGAGCATTAAATTGGAAAATAATTTTCTTAGTGTTCTCTACTAAATTTATTTTTCATCTATAAATTTTAAATTCCATACAGTAAACACTTAGCGTTCAAAAATTACTTTATATAGTCAAAATTTATGAACGTTTAGAAATTATTTTATGATGTTTCAAACATATTGATGAATATAGATTTGATTAAGAGTATTTAAAAAATTATTTGATCAATTTGCTGCTCTCACACTTGGGGCAGGTATGTCTAAAACCTTAGGGCTCTTTTGTTCCCAGACTCCAACCATCGCAATATTTTGCAAAGCATTCTTATTTGACATAAGTATAAATATAAAAATGTTTGGAAATTACTCCGTGTCTGTTGAGGCAAGTTTGAATGGTTTATTACAAAGAACATATAAAGTTTTTTAATTTCTTCTTATCAGAAGCTTTTTTAATTTATCTTTATGTTAGCACTGTTTCAACCTTACATCATTTGATACCCAATTTATCTTAGAAGAGTAGAGTCCGGCGTTTCCAGAAATATTGGCCTTGCTTAAATAAAAGAATAATTCATCGTTAATAACAATCATTTTTTTCCAAAAAATTGAAACTAATCTACAGAATTTCGAACGAACAGCTGCTTTTTGCGCCGGTGTTCTTTTAGGTGTTTTAGTTTTTTAAGATAATAAATAGTATTTATTAAATACTATTGTTTTTATTGATAATTTTACATATGTATGATTGTGATACATTGAATCGTTTTACAAGACCACGTTGTGAAATGCTTTGTGGCCACTTCCAACTATCCTTTCGGTCCTATATTGCTCTCCTTTCTTTTTAGTATATTAGGTAAAGTAGATTCTTGAATGTTTGCCATTCGAAATGATTGAGAATAAATTTTTTGAAAATGATTGAAAATAAAGCTTTTATTCTCATTTGGATGCAAATCCAAAAATGCATACACTCGTTTTCTAAGCGAATCTTCGTCATAAATAAAAAAATTGTAAATAAAACATATAAAGAGTTATATTTGTAACTAAATAGGTGTAATTGCAAGTTTATTCCTTCATATTTTTATAGTTAATAAAACTTTGTCGAGGTTTTAGTAATCACATGTCAGCAATTTGGTTTCAGAGGCGGATCCAGTATTTTCTGGTTTTTGAGATAGCTAACTTTCAGACATGGAGCAAGTTACAAACTTTTATATGTTTATTTTTATGTCAAATAATGATGCATTACAAAATTTTGCAATTATTTGACCAAGAAAATGTGGAAGCATCAAGTTGATAAAATATTTTTTGTGCTATTCTCAATTAGACTTATATTCATCAATAAAATTTAAGTTTCATAGTATAATCTCTGAGCATTCAAAATTTATGATCATATAAAATTTGTAATCCCCTCAAATAGAGTAAGAAATTGAAGTTGCTACACAATATAAAAGTTTTCTACTTTTGTTATTGCTCATCAATGGCAGGATGGTTTGCTTGCAATAGAGAAATTGATTTAAAAATATAAATTAATTAAAATTAAAAAAGAAACAAAACATAAAGTTAAAGATATATTAGTTATCCTTTTTGCAATGTTCAATATACTTGAAATATGTACAGCATGTTTTTCATTTTTCAGGTTTTCAATAAGCCTTCCTTAGTGTTCATTCCTTGTTGGAATGGCAAAGAATTATTTCAAAAGGTTTACAACAATAACAAAAAACGTGTAACTATTCATTAATTAAATAATCTATGCACGTTTAAAGTTTTTTTTTCATCTTGCAGTTATATTAGTTCACTAAAAATTGTCTACTTTTCAGGGCCGACAACACGAGTTTTAAAGTGGAGGGGCGTAATTGTAAATTTTTTAAAAAAAGTTGTCTATATTAAGAATTTTTTTTTTTAAAAAAAAGTGTGGGGGGGGGGGGGGGCAATTTTACCCACGCCGCCCCACTCCTTACCCCGGTGTCGTCGGCTCTGCTTTTTCTGAATTGTATGGAAAACTATTTTCTATCTTTTTGAAATTAAGTTTTCAAATTTACATCACTGTGAATCAAAAACAATGTTAGGCCTATCAGAAAGATCATTAATGAGAAAAAAATGCGGATATTTTATGGCATTTGATATAGACTCACAGGTAAACTTATCTAGCTCTGCTCTAACATCCAAATAATGAAAGAGTTCATTTAAAATTGAAAAATTTTGTTTCCGTTGCTTTCAAAGTACTGCCATTAATATTACTTAAAAGGTTATTTAAATAAAAATTTATCAAAAAGTTGTTTTCAATATTTGGGATGATCAGAGCAGTGTTTGTATAGTTCCTAATTAACATTGAATTTATAGTGCAGGAGTTCAGTTGCTTGTTCACTAAAGATTTAACGTGAAGATTGATGGTTCAACACTAATTCTTGAAATGGTAGGACACAGCATGAACCTTTGGTGTGATAGTTACTGGCAAATAAAGGAAAGGTAATTTAAATTTCCGTTTTAAATTTTTCCCCTATTATTTTTCTAAAACATATAGAAACAACTTCATTAAAATGTCTAAGAGTCTCAATAAAACCAAGTACTTTGTTGGCACAAACCTTTCAGCTATTCGTTAGAGAATGTCAATCTTTTTTAAAAGCTTATGGCAATCATTGTCTTCAAAATTTATAAACCGTGGAAAAAGTGGAGTTAAATGTACAACTCAACTGACCATTATTTAGCGCTTGATCAATAGTCAAATAAAAGTTTAACAATTCTAAGAAGAAGATAGAATTTCATAAATAGAATAACACAAAAAATATGTGAGTTGTCCATGTTGATCAACGGTGTATTAATGACATTTTTAAAATGTGATCAGGTTCTCCAGACTTACCCATTGTATTTATATACATAAATACATAAATACATACATAAATCAATACGTACATACATATATACATGCATACATACATACATACATACATACATACATAAATACATACATACATACATACATACATACAGAACCGTCCTTAGGGTGGCGCGAGTGGAGCAGTCACTCCAGGCCTTGCGCTTAGTAAGGCCTCGCGCAGCGAGGTCTTTCTAAATGCGAGCAACCAAAACTTTTACTTATTTTCGGAGGCCTAACTCTCGTTAAAAAATAAGTAAAAGGCCTTACTGTCATTAAAAAACAAGTAAAAGCTTTTGGTTAAATAAAAATAATATAAAAATATACGTGCCAAAAATATTTATCTGATTACCAACGCAATAAGTTCAAATAATTATTAATTAGAAAACATATCAACATGATTCTCCTTTGTACGAGATAATAGCGTACAAAATAATGCAAAACATCGTTCAAAACTATTAAAGCTCTTATTTGCAAAGACATCACAAATGGAGGGCTCATATGTTTAACGACTATAAAATACTTTTTAAAGAGTGATAAAGTTAAAAAAAAACTAATAGATCAGACAAAATTTTCATTTTTTTTTTCAAAAATTAAAAGTAAAAAAATATCCGAAGAGAAGAAAAGAAAACAAATTATATGAAAGAATATAAAATAAAATTCAAAAGTAACTTTGAGAAAGCTCAGCATACCAAGATTTTTTTATTGTTTTTGTATTTTTATATTTTGTTAGTTATTCATTTTATATTATGATTTATTTTTAGTTAGTTTTAGTTAATGCTGGTAAGTAATGATTTTTTTTCTTAGCTTTTTTCGTATATGTTGTGCACATAATTTTGCTTATTATTTTTAGTTAATCATTTATAGCATTGTACTATCATTTTAGTTTTATAAAGTGTTTTTTTTTATGGCTGGTGGTAATTTTCTAACTAATATTTTAGTTCGCTTTTAAGTGAAACTCATTTAATAATATAGTTTGTAAGTTACAAACTTACAAGCAAATTGTAACTATATATATCTTTATGGTTATAGATGTTATAACTGTCTGGGCCGTCCCAAAGAGATTTTAATAGGGGGAAGATGGGTGATGTGTCTGTTTTTTGCCAACTATAGCCAAAAAATTTTTTTGCCCAACTAACTTATCTAAAAAGAAAAAAAAAAAGTCCGACATTTACCGATATTTGTCGACTGCCAACTATAGATCGAATTTTGCCGACTTTAGTGTCCGATCTGATAATTATAAATTAATAATTATTATGGCATTAGTGACTATTATTTTACTGTATTAACCAATTTAAATCATGACTAGAGAAAGAGACAAATATAGAAAGTTTGAAAATTTTTTTTCTTTTTTTTTAATCTTTTTGTTCTTTAGTCTTAACAAATTTGTAATATATAATAGAATCTTTACAGAGTAAGTAAAATTTTAAAAAAAATCACAAAGTTACGTTATAATTTTGTGATTTTTTTGGTGACTTCTCATGAATCCCATGTGAAGTCACCAAAACACATTAAGAACGTTAAAAAATGGAAGGAATGTAAATTGCGTTTAAACAAAGCTTGAAGAATTGATACAAAGCACAGAGAACTGATAGATAAAAAAAAAAAAGCACTGGCGTGAGGTTCTGAAAAGAATTTTTAATGTTATTAAATAATAGTAGAACAAACATTGCATTCAGAGGATCAGACAGCAAAATATACAAGCGAAGCAACAGCAATTTTTTGGGATTGATTGAAATGTTGGCTACGTTCGACCCCGTCATTCAAGAGAATGTTAGGCAAATTCAATCGTCTGAAATTCATAATTACTACCTAGGGGCAACTATTCAAAACGAATTAATAAAGCTGCTGTCTGAAAAGGTAAAACCTACGAATGTCGCAAGCTAAGAGCAGCTAAGTATTTCTCAGTGGTGCTAGACTGCACACCGGATCTTAGTCACAAGGAGTAGTTATCCTTGGTCATTCAATTTTTAAAAATTGATATGAATGCAAGTTCTCTTAAGAGTGAAAATGAAGGTGTAAGCATCGAAGAACATTTCCTTAGATTCTTAGACGTTAAATTTTGAAGAAGAAAAGGATGTTTGTAGAAATGACCTTTTTTCTGAACTTAAGATTCTTTGAGAACTACCTTAGCCGGTAGAAACCGGCTAAGGTGGATTTTGAGATTTATTCATCAGATTCAAAACCCATTTCCGAACTCATTTATAGCGTATAGAATTTTTCTGACTATACCTGTAACTGTGGCAAGCGCAGAAAGGGGTTTTTCACACTTGAAACTCATCAAATTATATTTAAGGTTGTCCATGGATCAAGAAAGGCTATCATCTCTGGCAACGTTATAAATTGAGTTTGAGACAACAGCCAATATCAATTTTGATGACATTATTGACAACTTCGTTGGAATGAAAGTGAGAAAAGTACAGTCATAGTGAGTCTAAGTTTTGACATCTAAGTTTTTGTCCTTTTGAAGCAATTTTAAAAATTATCTAACTATGGAGAATTTTTTTTACGATATTAATTATACTGCATTATTTTTTTATTGGTCAACAAAAACTACTTGTTTTAACTAATATGATTCAGGATACTATTACAAAATTATGTTCCATTATTTTACCGATGTGAACACTAATTATATAACATCTATCAACCTATGAGCACCCTTCATATCGATTGACGAAAACATAATACGTGCAAATAACATTACTATTTTGTAATAATATGCTATATTATTTATTATTCAAGAACCCAATAAAGAAAAATTTAATTAATATTCTAATTCATTAATTACTTGACGGACAAAAGTTTTTATTTATTTTACATTACTAGGCCTATATATAACCTAGAATAATAACTATAAAGAATAAACTTTATCGTTATTATTCTAGGTTATTTTATAAAGAACTCAGTCCTTTTAAAAAATTACACGAAAATAACAACTCAAAATTATACCAACCCGAAATATATGTTTTGCACTTACACAACCCCTTTTCATACAGTAAGAGATAAAACTTTTACTTCGTCAAAGCGCTTAAAATGACGAGACTTGTTCTTTCAAGAAGACCTTGCAAAAATGTTTTGCTCTAGGCCTCGCGTTTTCTAAGGACGGCTCTGCATACATATGTATAAATCCCTGTAAACACAGATTGATTTAGAATTGGTCAATATTTAGTCAAAATTAGTCGAAAAATGGATAAAACGTTTAGCGACTTATTATTGACTAAAAACCGACGTTTGATTAAAATGTATATTTCAAACTTTTTTATATATAGGTTTACAAACGTCAATCTAACGTTTAAAATATCGACTTACATTAGTCAATATTGTAAACCTATATTCAACCTTCCAGTAAACACACAAACGTCTATTAAAACATCAAAACAATGTTTCGACAAAACGTTTAGATTTGGTTGATTATCCGTTTAGAATGAAATCCAGATTAACGTTTAAAACAAACGTCCATAAAACGTGTATATTCAAACGTATTTTACACGTCTATTATAGGATTATTATACGTATATAAATACGTTTAAATCTAGTCTAATTAACATATATAAAGCGTTTAGATTTAGACGAAGTAAACGTATATTCAACTTATAGATCTTGTCTAATAGTTTCTTTGATTAAGTTAACTTTTTAACTTTGTATAAGTAATAAGTGCTATACAGGTCTTGAAATTTATAAATAAGATATAGTTATAAAAGACCCGGTGTAGTATGAGATTTTTACTCCCACATTTTTTTTACTCCCCAGTAAAAATCACATATTAAATTTTTACTCCCCAGTAAAAACCCCATATTAAATTTTTACTCCCAGTATCTCATCTCATATTAAAATTTTACTTCCATTATGATATTATTTTTACTCCCAAAAAATATTTTGCGGCAAAATGTATTTATTACTGTGGTTTCTTAAAAAGAATTAAAAAAACAAATCTTTTAAAGCAGTAGCTTATTTTTTTTTTAATTTAGCGATGCATACTGAATTTATTTTGTAAATTAATACTAATGTTTTTTACTGTAATTTTCATTTAATTAGTTATTAATTAATTAATTTTAATTAATTAGTTATTAATTAATTTTAATTAATTAGTTATTAATTAATTAATTTTAATTAATTAGTTATTAATTAATTTTAATTAATTAGTTATTAATTAATTAATTTTAATTAATTAGTTATCAATTAAATAAAAAGTACAGTGAATTTTTATTATTTCTAAAATAAGATTGTTGTTGTTTTAAGTTTTTTGTTGCAAGCTTTGATTAGTTTAATTTTAATTTCATTACCACTTTTATTTTTATAGTTGTAGTATGCTTGCTATAACTCTTTAAAAATACACTGAAGTCTTATTTTATAAACCAGGTGTGATGTTGGTTGTTATTAATAACAAAATAACCTCACAATATATTGTGAGGTTGTTTTGTTAGTTTTTATTATATAGAAATGTTTATGTTTTTTTATCTTTCCTTTGAATGAATGTTTGTTAAATATTTATTCTTTTTAAATTCATTTGTTGTCTTTATTTATTGTTGTTGTTGTTATATTTTTTATCATACTGCGATACAGCAACCTTTAAGTACATGTGTGTTATATATGTGTGTTAAATTATTCTTTGTAAATTTTTGTATTTGGAAATTTATATTTAATACTATCTGTATTGTAGAAGTAGTAGCATATTTAAACATAAATGCTATAAGTGCAGCAGTTATATATTTAAAATGCAGCAGATGTTATATATTTTTTTTATCTTGCTGAGCTACTGGGGCATACACGTCTACAGGGAAATAAAAATACAAGGCCAACATTTTTTAAATATTGGCCAAATGTAAGCCTTCGCCAATATTTTTAAAAACGTAACCAAGAACAACATAGAATTATTCCTTTTCTTCTCTTGTCCTACCAGTTTGAGGTGCATATACTGATACTATATTAAACACTGACTTTCCAATTCCTAATCTCAATGCCATCACTCTCTCATTCACTCGTCTTACCTTAACTACATGATTTATCAATTTTTCTGCAACTAAAATACCAACCCCTTACATTCCTTCTTCACATCCAACCCAGTAGAATTTGTACCAGCAACTATCATATCCAATAGTCTTAGCACCGCCACCTTTCCAACAAGTTTCTTGCAGGCAGCATATGTCTATTTTTTTTCTACCTGCCATTTCTGTTCATTTTTTATTTGCATTCAACCCTCATTGGCCGATCCAAACTTTAATCTCACACCTTTTATCACATTGACACTCACCAGCTACTTTACCAGGAGGTCAACTGGTGTTAGGACCGACCATGGATGCTTTAACATACTTGCTACTGGCCATCAGATGCGCCTCTTGTAAATCTGTGTGACAGGTGATGCAGTATTTTTTTTTTAAACTTGACATTTTGAAGCCGATTTTACAACTGGATGCTCTTCCAAGCGTTAATCCGTTTTATAGTTCAGGAAACTGAGTATTTTTATACTCAGTTTTCTAAGTGACAACATCACTAAAAAGTCTACCATCCAACGTTAACGAGCCCCTCCTACCCTCACCACTTTAAAGTGGGGTTTTATTTCAGAGTTTTCCGTCTCCTATGTGAATATCATTCACCGTGGCTAAAGAGTCTACCCTGCCCAGATCAGTTTAATGTCATGACCTGGACTGGCATTTTGATTAAATTTAACACTTCGATTGAATTGAGCATGTACAAGTTACATTTTGATTACTATGATTATATTCTGATTATAACTATTATATGTATGAGTTATATTTTGATTGAATTTGACATTTCAAGTCCTGGACATGGCATTAAGCTATTCTTTGGGGTAGGTGAGGCTCCATAGCCGTGGTGAAGGCAACTCATCTTCGAGAAGAAAAACTCTTATATCAAATCCTCAATTAATGTGAATTGGGTAGGAGGAGCTCATAAACCTTGGCTGGTAATCTTCCTAGTGAAAGTGTTATAATAAAAATACTCAGCCCTGTTTTATAAAATAGGTTTACTACGAAGTGCATCCAGTTGTATAACTTCCTTCAAACTATCCATTATATCATTTTCATTTTGCAAGGATTAGTTATCTCACTTGTCAAATCATTCATATATATGAAAAATAAAAGGGGTTCAATAACTAATTATTGTGGTACTCCACTTATGACTTTTTCCACTCTGAGCTGATCACACCAAGAATCACTCTTTGTGTTAGTCCACTTAGAAAATCTTTAAACCAATGTATAATTTGTTTTTGAATCCTATATGATTGTAGTTTTAATAACAATCTCTTATCAATAATTAAAGTTAAAAAAACCCTGGTGGGGGGAGAGAAGTTCATA
The DNA here is from genome assembly GCF_038396675.1 of Hydra vulgaris. Classification (NCBI taxonomy): domain Eukaryota; kingdom Metazoa; phylum Cnidaria; class Hydrozoa; order Anthoathecata; family Hydridae; genus Hydra; species Hydra vulgaris. Next base: position 44,088,463 of record NC_088921.1, read on the forward strand.
GCCCTCATTTTCCCTGGATATGTCACTAGTTTTAAGATTTCTTTGAAATTTCTTTTTAAATTTTTTTGACTTCTTCAACTTATCTTCATTATATTTTTTCTCTAATCCATAATTTTTTTGAATAATAATAAATATATTATTTAATGGAATGAATGAGAATTATCTAAATTATCATTTTTAATATTTGAATGAAATAACACTGCATTACAAAATATAAAAGAGTTTCAGTGTTTAAAATAACAAAAATAATAAATTTTTAAAGCAAAAATCTTAAAAAATATGAAAATAACTGTTTAGCTATTTTCCTAATCAAAAAGATAAATATTTTCTTACCTTTTTGGCGGAACATTCTTTTTACACAAAATTAGTAAACAAATATACCATAAGAGTCTGTAAAAGTCTAAAAAAACCTACACCAAAATCAAAAAAACGCCAAAAAAAAAACGACAGCAAAAAAACACGCTTTTCTGCAACTCTACACATGCCATCAAAATAATTATTATTTACAACACATATTGATATTTAAATTGTTTAACATGTAAATTAAAAGTTTTAGTCACCACTATTTTTGTTTATGTTTCACAATATGATTCAGTATTGTTAATTATTTATTTTTTTAAGAAGTATAAGGGAGTCATTTTATTAGAGATTTTTTTTTTGCGATTTTATAGATTGAACATTATTGTTAAAATTAAATAATTTTTTTCCTGTATTGAATTTTATCACAAACTGTTTCATTTACTTTCTGTCTTTATTTGACATTTTTGGGTGAATGGAAACCATCTAGACTTTTATCACCATGGTGATTATGGTGTAGGTGGTATCCATTTACGTTTAGTATTGTTTTTTTTTTTGTCCACTTTTTGGTCACGGGCAACAGCTAGAACTGTAATAATAGTTTAATATTTATTTTCTATTAATAAATATTATTATAATAAAATAAAATAAATAATTGATTATTTATTTTCTATAAATAAATATTATAAATAAATATATATTTATTTCATAGAGAAAAGTTATTTGGTGTAAAGAAGAGCAACACCATGTAATTAAGTCTGTGCACGATGGTAATGATATTTCTAACGAGGCTAATGCGTTATCTGGCCACATAGGCATTAATTCAACAGCAGAACATATTAAAAATAGATTTTTTTGGTTTGGAATGGTAAAAGACATTACCGCCTATGTTTCAGAATGTGACAACTATCAAAAAGCAAAAAATAAGAAACTTCAAGTTAAACCATTATTACAAAGCATATCAATTCCAAAAGGTAACATGAAACAGGTTGGGATTGATTTGACTCAACTCCCAGAAGTAAATGGTTATAAATATATGATAGTACTTATCGATTATTTCAGCAAATAGGTAGAAGCTGAACCTCTCTTTGATAAAACAGCCAAGTCTGTGGCATTATTCCTGTATGAACAAATATGTAGACACAGATGTTTTGAAATACAGATAAAAGATCAAGTTCGTGAGTTTGTGAATGAGCTGTCTAATGAACTTCACAGGAAAACTGGGACTTGTCAACGCATGACGAGTGCATACCATCCACAAGCAAATGGTTTAGTAGAACGTCAAAATCAATCAATAAAACCTTGGTAATGGTGTTAGAAGATGCTGCTATTGAATGGTCGTTTATCATTGACGGTGTTTTTTGTTTTCAATGAGAATTAGAAAACACAAATCAACTGGGTTTTGCATTACTTTATCAAAGAGAACCAGTTCTGCCGATTGATATAGATCAGAACTTGATTGACTATAATGATAATGCTACTCTGATTGATGATGATTCAAATAACAAAAAAGCAATTATGGAAACTTTCAATAAAATGAATGAAATGAAAAAGTATATTTTCGATGAAGCTTATGAAAACATCCAAAAGTCACAAATTAGGAAAAAACGTGACTATGACAAAAGAGTCAATCCAAAGAATAGTATTTCTATAGGAACAAAAGTGTTATTGCGAAATCATATACGTGATGATAGAAAAGGTGGAAAGTTTGAGAAGTCATGGATAGGACCATACACGGTAACTAATATTTCAAGTACAAATAACTGTAGTTTAAAGAATAAAAAAAATGTAATATTGAAAAAAAAAGTATAACCTAACAAGTTTGTCCTTATACAAAGAGAAATTCTTAAAATATAACAGCATTCAACTAGAAGTAATTAATAAGTTATCAAATGATGATAATGTCAAAACGGAACCAATTATCAAAGACGTTGAATCAAGCAACAAATACAATAATGCTAAACATGAAAGCAAAGTAAATGCTTCAAATGAAAGAATAGCAAAATGTGCAACTGTTGATATGAGAAAATCGATTGCAGAAAAGTTTCGAATTGTTAGCCAACAGGATGAAATGACTGGATATTTGAATATGCCAATTCGTGCGCATATCTGTAAAACTAAAATGCTTGAAAATGCGACATGGGCAACTGATGCGGAGATAATTGGATGTGCTTCATTTATGCAAGTAGATATACAAGTATACAGCAAATATGGAGCAAAAACAAAATGGATGATCTACCCATGCAGTTTACGGCTTAATAAGTTAAACGATTATTCTATATTTCTAGACAATTCAACTGGAATTCATTTTGATGTTGTGATTAACAGTTTAGTGCACTTATTTATGTAATTATTTTTAAATATTGCTTGTTTCTTAAATATTGCGTTTTAAATATTGCTATTTAATTTTAGTTATTGTTTTTTTTTTCTCGCTCCATGTTTACTGTATTATACAGTATACATTCTGTGTACTCGAAAATCTGTGCTCTAAATAAGCAGTTTTTATAGTGTTTTTTTTTATAGTTTTATATATAACAGGTCTACGAAGTTTCAAACAAAGAGTTTGGTTTAAGCGTCATTTAGGGACATTTTGTTTATTAATAGTTTCCTAACATTTTGTCAATGTTTGATTCAAACTCTACAGAAATTTTAATAATGTTCATAAACTTACATACCTTTGATGAATTACTAGCATAATAGATAAAAATCTTTTTATTGCAAATAATTTTTTAATTTGAAAAAAAATAATTGCTAACCCAACAAAAAAAGGTAAAAATGTTAACGTCCCAAGAACATAAATATCTTAAGATTACACCAATATTAAAATTAAAATTTTAAAAGGTTAAAATTTGTGCCTAAACCAAAAATTAAAAAAAAAATTTAAGCGATCAAAAATAGCAGACTTAATAGTATAAAAAACTATTTTTAGCGATAAAATACTCATTTGATAGGGTAATTGTAGGTTATTTTTAATTTTTTTTTAGGTTCTGGCACTAAAAGCATTAATAATGAACATATTCTGAAAATTTGAAGCTAAAATAATGTTTTTTTATTGAGATATCATTGTTTTCCTAGAGCTTCTCAAAACAAAAACTAAAATTGAGGAAAATCAATTTTAAAATTATAAATCGTGTACACTACTCAGATAAATCATTAAAAACCACCAGCACAATAATCTTTTGCATTTTCTTTATCTAATTTTTGTTTAAAATAGTTTTTTCTAATAGATCTTAATTTTTTCCTTTTTTTTTTTCGTTTCTTCTGACATTTTTTTGTTCTTATTTTTTAAACGTATGGAGTTTTTATAAACTCCAAACGGTAAAAGTACTGTAAATTCACCTTTTTCTTGTATATAACTTGACAAGATGCTCCATCAGACTGCCATTTATATAAGCTCTTTTCACCCTTGGTGCAAAATATATGACGATATTCTTTAGAAGTAAAATTAGTGCAATGATGAAGTGAAGCTATTACAGAGTTCCTCATTTCCAAAAGAATACTTGGATTTTGTCGTTATTTAAAAATAGCCATTCCAACATAATTTTGAAAGGTATTGATTACATTACCCGTGAGCCGACCTTTACCAGATACATCTTTTCCGTCAGATAGTTTTACCCGTCATAATTCTTTTTTTTCAAGACGTAGTAGATAGCAGATACATTCTTGTGAATGTTTAGAGTAAAATAAGGTACATATTGTGAAATGAAAATAACGAACAAACTTTTGTTTACGGTAACTAGG
>NC_088921.1:44100000-44160000 GCF_038396675.1 Hydra vulgaris
GGTTCACTGGATTTTGTAAAACTTTCCGAGAGTGTCGGAACCAACGGTGTTGAGATTAAACTACTTTCACTTGATAAAAAGTCACTTGGAGAAACTAAAATTGTACTATAGGTTTGAATAGAGGAAAACGGCATTACCGATGTCTTGCTATATGTATCTGTCTCAGTTCCATGAACTGAAGATACACTAGTCTGCGTTATGCTTGAGACTTGTTTGCTTATTGTATTGGTTAATGATGATTGTGTTTCTGGTTCACTAGATTTTGTAAAACTTTCCGAGAGTGTCGGAACCAACGGTGTTGAGATTAAACTACTTTCACTTGATAAAAAGTCACTTGGAGAAACTAAAATTGTACTATAGGTTTGAATAGAGGAAAACGGCATTACCGATGTCTTGCTATATGTATCTGTCTCAGTTCCATGAACTGAAGATACACTAGTCTGCGTTATGCTTGAGACTTGTTTGCTTATTGTATTGGTTAATGATGATTGTGTTTCTGGTTCACTGGATTTTGTAAAACTTTCCGAGAGTGTCGGAACCAACGGTGTTGAGATTAAACTACTTTCACTTGATAAAAAGTCACTTGGAGAAACTAAAATTGTACTATAGGTTTGAATAGAGGAAAACGGCATTACCGATGTCTTGCTATATGTATCTGTCTCAGTTGCATGAACTGAAGATACACTAGTCTGCGTTATGCTTGAGACTTGTTTGCTTATTGTATTGGTTAATGATGATTGTGTTTCTGGTTCACTAGATTTTGTAAAACTTTCCGAGAGTGTCGGAACCAACGGTGTTGAGATTAAACTACTTTCACTTGATAAAAAGTCACTTGGAGAAACTAAAATTGTACTATAGGTTTGAATAGAGGAAAACGGCATTACCGATGTCTTGCTATATGTATCTGTCTCAGTTCCATGAACTGAAGATACACTAGTCTGCGTTATGCTTGAGACTTGTTTGCTTATTGTATTGGTTAATGATGATTGTGTTTCTGGTTCACTAGATTTTGTAAAACTTTCCGAGAGTGTCGGAACCAACGGTGTTGAGATTAAACTACTTTCACTTGATAAAAAGTCACTTGGAGAAACTAAAATTGTACTATAGGTTTGAATAGAGGAAAACGGCATTACCGATGTCTTGCTATTTGTATCTGTCTCAGTTGCATGAACTGAAGATACACTAGTCTGCGTTATGCTTGAGACTTGTTTGCTTATTGTATTGGTTAATGATGATTGTGTTTCTGGTTCACTAGATTTTGTAAAACTTTCCGAGAGTGTTGGAACCAACGGTGTTGAGATTAAACTACTTTCACTTGATAAAAAGTCACTTGGAGAAACTAAATTTGTACTATAGGTTTGAATAGAGGAAAACGGCATTACCGATGTCTTGCTATATGTATCTGTCTCAGTTGTATGAACTGAAGATACACTAGTCTGCGTTATGCTTGAGACTTGTTTGCTTATTGTATTGGTTAATGATGATTGTGTTTCTGGTTCACTAGATTTTGTAAAACTTTCCGAGAGTGTCGGAACCAACGATGTTGAAATTAAACTACTTTTATTTGATAAAAAGTCACTTGAAGAAACTAAAATTGTACTATAGGTTTGAATAGAGGAAAACGGCATTACCGATGTCTCGCTATTTTTATCTGCTTCAATTTGTTGAGCCAACGATGATGTAATGTAAACTAAAAATGTTTTTAAATATGAGGACGTAAAAAAGTGATTATTTATTGAATAATGTTCACCAGCATAATTGGATTATATTCCAATAGTATAATATTAGCATAATTGCTAATATTATATTATTGGAACATTTATTTGTAAACTTTATGTTAATATAATCTTTAGTTAGTTTAAAATCAGAATTTAAAAAAACTTACCCTAGGACAATAAATATGCGAGAAAAAACCTTTTATTTTTTTAAAGTTTACTAATCGTTATTTGGAAATGTTTAAAATTTGAAAGTTTAAAAGTTAAAGGGTATTAATGAATTTTTTTGAAAAGACTTATTTTACTTTTTAACGGTATCTTTAGCTATAAGTTTAGTATTACTAAAATTGTAGCTTAAGATACCGTTAAAAAAGATATCTTTAGTTATATTTTATATTGGCGAAACGTTGTATTTTAAGTTGATTCAACGTTGTTTTTTACGTTTGCACAATGTTATGTTCAACTTTTATTGGAATTAAATTTAATCGTTTTTATAATTAAGTATATATATATATATATATATATATATATATATATATATATATATATATATATATATATATATATATATATATATATATATATGATGGTATTGTGGTTTGTCCTCTTCCGGCTTTTTTCTGTAAAGAGGCCACAAACCAAGGCTTGTGAAAACGAGTTTAGTTTACTAAAGAGCATCTTAATCCGCTTTGCAGACCAAGAGTAAGTGATCTTAAGACGCACGAAGGATATTAGAGTGAAAGCTAGAGGAAGTCGGGTTTGAAAGATAGAATAGAGAAAGCGGACAGATATTGCACTAGATGTTAGAATTCGCAATTAGGTTAATATCAATTAAAATTGATATAAACCTAGTTTACGTATAAAGTATTGAACAAATTTGCGTCTATACCCATCAGCAATAATGATTACGTAACGTAATCAAGCGAAATCTTGCTATTTGTATTATCCTATTATGTTTCGCTATTTGTATTATCCTATTTGTGTATCCTATTGTGTATCTCGTTATTGTGGTTTATGCTCCTCAGGCTAATTGCCATTTAGAGGATTATAATACAGTGGATCAACAAAACGTTGATCCAATATATATAATTGAACAAAAATCCATACACATTGGGTTAGCGTTGGGTTATAAACATTGGATCAACGTGAATCCATATACTTTGGATCAATGTGGGTTATACACGTTTGGTAAACGTTGATCCCTATACATTGGATCAACGTTGGATTAAGATCGGAAAAACAACCATCTTTCTCGATGTTTTTACATATGTTGGACCAATGTGATTTTGCTAACTGTTTTTAATCTCGTCGTTATTGAGGTTTTTAATAATATAAATACGATAAAACTAACATTGGTTCAACGTTTTTTGCATCGTAACTTGCATCGTAAAAACGTAATTTGCATCTTTAAAAACGGCCGACGTTCGCGATGTATTTACATACGTTGATCCAACGTAAGTGTGCTAGCTTGGTAATTATGATAGTAGTTTTGGTAGTAGGACCATTTTTCCTGAAAAAAGGAGCGTGAAATATTTTGATTTCAATGTCAAGTGATAATAAAAATTTTTAAGTTTTAGGTTTAGTAAAATTAACTGCCACATCATACTCCAACAATCCTTAAAGAAATTTGCAAGCATTAAAAACTATTTAGTCTAATTTAAATGGATTCGAAAAACAAAATGTTTCGTTTTACTTTTAGTTATTAAATTTTAAATTACTTTCAGTTATTAACTGCTGCTTAAGCAAAAAATACTTTAACTTGGGTATTCTAGACCGTATCACTGGGTTGAGTCTTTCATTCTGATTCTGTTTTTCATAAAGTAAAAGCCTTAAGTAAGCATCTAAGATTAATTATGTAATACATTTATAATTTTTAATTTAAGTATAACTTCAATAGAAAAAATTTAGTCCTGGTTTATAGTTATTGGTACCAATAGCTTCATCATAATTGTATTTGCACCAACTCTCTTTTCCTCTCGGACAATGCAGGAAATGGCACTTATTTTGCTTGTGGGTGTAACATGAAATAAACTTGCTAAGGTTAAAGATCGTTTAATGTTTTCACATTTTTGTCTGATAGAAATTCCTATGTAGTTTTTCAATTGAATATCGCCTTCGTTTAACAAAACTTGTTTTTTTAGCAATTGCCAACAACAAGAGCGTTTTTAAAAATGTCCAATACAATCTAGTTTAATTCCATCAAAACATTACTGTTGCGTACTAGTTATAGTTTTTTTAAATCCCACCAATTGGAGACCGTTGAAACTGAAATAAGAATCATGTAAGACCCCAGAAAATTGTGTTTTACTCCAGTAATATTTTGGTAACTAGGTCGAAGATCAAAATATAATGAAAAGTGACTACGTCCTGAACCTCTAATGGCTGTCTTAGACAAGACACTTACCATAATTGGATCCTAACAGCTTTATTACTGGCCGAAAAGCAGTTAGAAACCAAAAGTAGAACAAATACAACATTTAACCTTTAGACCGAAAAGCAATTCCGAGAATCTCAGAGTTCCTTAAGATATATATTAAGCTAAAAAGCAGTTAATTATCTTTATTGAGCAAGTTTTTACTCTATCAGATGATCTTTCAATGTGTAGACTTTTTCTGCCAATGATTAGTGATTTGAATTGTTGCATTATTTTTGTTACTTTCTTAATAATTTTGTTATTTTCTTGATAAGGCTTCAACATCTGAAGACTTTCAACTTGTAAATGCTGCAGTAACCTTATTTTTTAAACTCCAGTATCTACAATTTCTTTAGGCGACTTTCTATCTCTGAATTCTTTGTTTATGCTGTGATTAATTTTTGTGTTAATTTTTGTACAATAATGTTGTAGCTTTATATACATAACTTTTTTAGCATTTTCATCAACGTGGTAATGCAATGTAAATCAGCTTGACCTTGATTAAATGCTCTCATGGCATGTACCAATCTTTATTAATTTTTTATTTTGCTACATTTTTTAATGAGTAGTAAAAAAAAATTTAAAAAAAAAAAAAAAATGGAATATAAGTTTGATGCAAATCCTTTGTGAAACTTTTTGATCGTATTTTTATTCTCAACAATTTTTAAATTTCATTTTCATTCTTCCTTCTCTATACTACTAGCTAGTATACTAACCCAGCTAGCACACTTACATTGGGCCAACTTATGTAAAACCATCGCGAACGTCGGCTGTTTTATTTGATGCAAATCCAACTTTGATTCAATTTCATGTTTTTAGTAATAATATAGATAAAAAGCTTAATACCGACGCAACAAAAAACAGCTTGCACAGATACATTGGGACAACGTATGTAAAACCATCACAAAACTTGATTCTACCCAACGTAGATCCAATGTAAAGTACCCAACGTTGATTCAATATATATGGCTTAAGATTGACCCATAATATAACCCAACATAGATTCAATATATATTATTCAACGTTGATAAAATATATACAACCCAACATTGGGTTGTATATACTTTATCAACGTGTTTTGTGTTTTTTTTACTTTTATTTATTTGTTTTGGATAGAAGTTTGTTATAAAAAACAGCAAGTTTTCTCTAAAATTAGAAAAAGTAAAACATTGTTTTTATAAATATTTTTATATTAAATGTTGAAAAAAAACAAACACAAAAAAACTAACAGTTGTATTTGTGTTTTGTATTTTGCTTTGTATTTTATTGGCGATTAGTTTTTCAACCATGTTTTATTCAAGTGTTACAATTAAAGTGGAAGAGTTACGAAAGTGTGTAGTTGAAATTTTTTAAAGTGTAGTTGAAATTTTTTAAAGTTTAGTTAACATTTTTTAAAGTGTAGTATTTGGACCAGCTGTGGCGCAGTGGTAGCGCACTTGCCTCAAAAACAAAGGATCCGTGGTTCTAACCCACTTCTGGGCAAGATTTGTGACATCGATTAGGAAGGACGCGTGAACTTCAAATTAAATACTCATCCACGGTGCTTTGTGATAAAACAGTAAAGACTTCTTGGGACACGTAAAAAAAAATTAAAAAAAAAAAATCCCGAAATCGTTTGGATTATTCGAGATTTTTTTGGATTAGTCAGTAATTTAAAATATATATCTAAGAAAGCTAAAAAGCTCAGTGAGAAAATAGCAGCAAAAATTGGAAGAAGCAAAATTAAAGAATATTACTTACCACAGAGACGGTAGGTGGATAGCGGTTATCAAGCCAATCAATGATGCTTATAACCTTTTGATGAAGCTGGTTGAAATCAAAAAATGCGGGAAACCCATTGTTTTTAGCGAACGGAAGAACAAGGTATTTTAATGACAGTTAAATGCTATCCCACAGTCACTGATTCTAAACTTTTCAAAAAACTTGCTCCTTACACTGTTTTTTTTTTTTTTACTCAAACATCACAAAGACAAACACCAGTGACAGCACCAATAGGAAAGGTAAAAAAACTCTATTTATTCATCAAATAAAAATATTTCTCTTATTAATTTAGAACATCAACTTGTCTTGAGTTTACCGGAGAATGTGTTAAAGAAAATTCAAAATAAACAAAATGAAAACGAAAACGCTATTGGCGAAGCGAGACGCTTCGAGAAAGATAAACTTAAAAGCTCACATCTAATTGAAAATCTAATATAGTCGAGGATCCGTTAATTGAATATAAATCAAAAAAGACAAAGAGAAAGGAGAAGAAAAAAGTCATTTTAATTGGGAAAAACGAGGTTGAAGAAGGCAAAATATCGAGCGACGACATTATTGATAACAACGACGAGGACGATGTGGCTATGGAACAAGCGAAAGATCGAAAAAGAACTCATTCGGAGAAACCCGTTAAACAAAAATAAAAAGTTTGAGAAGGGCAAAATGGAATTCCAAAACATAAATGGCAAAAATAATCTATTAAATCTTGATGGTATGCATCAATTTATTATTATGTTACTTATTTTACACGAGTTTATTACGCAATATTCTTTGTTTGGGCACGAAATTTTCAGTTTTTGTTTAACGGAAAAAAACTTACAAAACACGACATAATAAATATATTTAATTACGTTTCATGAATAAAATACGTATAATTAACTAAGTAACTAAAATATTAATTATAATAAGTATATTGATAAGTTTCAGTTGTAAACTTTTATAAATAAACCTAGACATTCATAAAATACACTTAAAATGTCATTCAATGAACAAAAGTTAAGTAATGAACTTAACTTGAACTAGACTTCGGACTGTTGTAATTGTAATAAAAACAATAAGAGAAACAATAACTATTGTTATTGTATTAACTTTTTTAGAAACGATAACAATACTTGTGATTAGCAATTATTTTAATACTATAATACAATAACAATAAATATTGTATTGCAATTCATCTTCATAATACAATAACAATATCTGGAAAAAAAAATTATTGTAATGACCCACTACAATAACAATAAATAATGAATTGTAATTCATCTTTATAATGTAATAACAATTTATTGTTATTTATTGCAATAAAAAAAATACTGTAATGTCAAAATTTAATAAATGTTTGAACAGTCCAGTCTCCGAGATATGTGACCTTGAAATAGGGTACAACTAGTATACAACTATTGATTCTATTTCTATTTTATTTACTAATATCACTTGTCCTCGTTGCAAACTTTATATATCTCTTTAAAAGTGAGTTTAATTGGACTTGTATTTCTTTTACTGCTGGGGATAGACTTGATCAATTAGTACTATTTCTTCCACTTAGTTATTTGCTTTTACATTAGGCACCTACCCAATTGCTTCGAAACTTACTCAACTAACACTTACTTACTTACATAACTTAGCTTTTTATTTCCCTGTATGTGTTTCATAAAGTAACTGGACTTTATATATATGTATGTGTTTATATATATATGTGTATGTATATATATATATATATATATATATATACATACACATATATATATATATATATATATATACATATATATATATATACATATATATATATATATATATATTTATATACATATATATATATATATTATATATATATATATATATATATATATATATATATATATAAATATATATATATATATATATATATATATATATATATATATATATATATATATATATATATATATACTTCTTTGGCTTTCCTGGCTTCACTTTACTTCTCAAAGTAAATAAAATTTATATATATGACTGCTAAAAACGAGCGTCACGAGCACCTTTGAATTTTCTAGTGCCCAAATAATAGTAAATGCACGGAAAAAGAATCTAAATACTTTAAAATTCAATAGCTATTGGACTTTGAAATAGTAACACAATACACCACAATAGTTATTGGAATTGTTTTTCATCCCAGCAATACAAAAGTTATTGTAATTGTTTTACATCACAGCAATACAATACAATAGTTTTAGAACTTCAATGTATTGTTAAAAAAAATTACAATACAATAGTTATTGTAACTGTTTTTAATCACATCAGTACAATAACAATAAATAATGTTTTAATTACATCTCTGGCATTACAATACAATATTGTATTACAACAGTCCCAACCTTAACTTTAACAACATTAACCCATTTTGGAGTAAAAAAATAAAATTTTAAAGATAAAATATTTTTTGTACTGTTCTCAACTAGACTTAGGTTCATCGATAAATTTTAAGTATAGTATTATCTCTTAGCGTTCAAAAATTGTGCCCATATAAAGTTTAAATCCCCTCAATTTGAGGGAGTCACAAATTTTGTATCATAATTTTTTAACGCTGAGAGATAATATGATGAAACTTAAAATTTATCGACGAGTATAAGTCTAGTTGAGAATAGTACAAAAAATATTTTATCAGCTTGTCGCCCCTTACGTTTGGGGTTGGGCGAAGTGGGGCCTTTTTCGTTTCATAAGTGCAAACTGGCAAAAGTGCAAAGCGTTGTAAAAACTGGAATAAGTGCGAACTAGCATATGTGCCAATCGGCATAAGTGTATCGATTTCAATACCATAACTAATATACCATAAATACCATAAGTAAACTGATATCGTTTGCCGATGGAACATTTTTTCTTTTTACTTCATTGACCCGATGAAGTAAAGATGTCGATCTAATATTGATATAAAAGATGTCGGCAAGACATCAAGCCAACGACCATGTGTTATCTGGATGTGGTATCAACGTTGATCCATGTATATTGAATCAATATTGATTTTTTATACATTGAGTCAATTTTAATCCATATATATTAAATCAACGTTGTGTTATTTAGATTAGATCTACGTTGGGTTTAGATTTTAAAAACAATCAAGTTTTGCGATGGTTTTACATACGTTGACCCAATGTATGTGTGCTAGCTGGTTTGATAAGAACATATAGACTTCTGGGAGCACATTAATAACGAAACAAAAAAAAACATTGGTATGCTGCTAAAACTTTTATTATCTAAAACTTTTGCTGAATCCAAGCAAATGTTCTAGTTTATATTTCAGTACCAATTTTATAAACAAGTAACTCATAATTATAAGTTATCTGCAAACAGTATTTCCTACTCAATAAGTATGCTATAGTATTAACACAAGTTGTATGAATTATTAACAAAGCAGTATGAAGTCTAGATTAAACACTAGCTTCATGTTTTCACAAAATTTTTAGAAATAAAACTGTTTACTAAAGTAAACAGTTTTATTTCTAAAAATTCGCTCACTTTTTTGTTAGTCTCTCTAGCTGTCATCACGGCTTATCCGTAATATCTTATAAATCTGCCCAACAAATATATTTCTTTTCCTTCTTTTTAGATTCACCCTCTACATGAAACATACCTTCTGTAATCTAATAAACTATTCAAAGATTTAGAATTTTCATGTTTGTTCTCTATGATATGCAAGTACAGCCTTTTAATCCTAATTTGATCTAACAAAGTTTGTAAATTTTTCTATGATTAAGGAAGATTTTCCAGTGTTCATCGAAAAGTTATTTAACTTTTCACTTAAAAATTTGACTTTTTTAGCTGTATCAGTTTTAAAACAACTAGAGGTATCTGCTTACTATAAATGCGTGTTTAGAAAACATCTCTGGCATCACACTGAAGTAGCCTGCTTCTGGAGGCTTGGGTACATATATCGGCTATCTTTTAGACTGCTGCCGCAAAGAAGTGCCGCCACATTGACTATAGGGTTTGGCATAAAGCAGCAATATTTTTTTCATTATTCTTCTTTTTTTTCTTTTTTTTTTAAAGACTTTTGATGGTTCCTTAAAAGTTATCATTGTATTATCATATATTTATTGATTCTTAGACTTTGATAGTTCTTGAAGAGTTAACTTATAGTGTTTGATTTATTGGTTCTAAATTTTTGATCCTAAAAAGAAAGCCGTAGTACCTATATACACTCACATTTTTTAATATTTGCTAGCAAATAAATTTAATGCAAACTGATCTATCGAAAATTGCTTGGTCTTGACATGACATGCATCACACACTTATTGTGCAGATAGAAAAAACGTTACATGTTAAAGACAAACTTGTTTAGTAAAATATTGATTAAGTTACTTATGGAATTTTACAATTGATAAAAAAAGTTATTATATACATAATTAAATTCTTGTTAAAATGTTTTAGACAATATTTATAATACAAGATCCATAAGTGATTTCCTTCTCTTTATGATTTTCACTATTAAAGTCAGTTGTGCGTTGACTTGACAACGAGGAATACCTTTTAAAATCATACACAACTCATCTGTAGAAACGAAATGAGTAACGTATGAGTAAACAGGTTGCCTTTGCAATTAAAACAAAATAAAAAATGTTCAAAATCAAGTGTGAGTGGACCACTCACTCCAGCTCAGCTCATAAGTACGCTACTGCCACCAATGAAACAAATATATTTATAAACGATGATGAAAAATTCAAAGAAGGAAAAAGAAAATGCTGTTTACAGAATTTAGATTACCTTAAGTCAAGTAGGAACTCAAATTGATATTAATGAGGAATACGGAATGTTGTTCATTCCAAAATAATAGAAAATGAACATGAATTAAACATCCGTGCGGAAGTGTCTAAAAAAATCAATGGTAAGCATGTAGTTGTTCTTTCTTCCAAAGAAATCAATTGACACACACATTTCTTCCAAAGAAATTAATTGACACGCACATTTCTTCCAAAGAAATCAATTGACACACACATTTCTTCCAAAGAAATTAATTGGCACACACATTTCTTCCAAAAAAACCAATTGACACACAATTTAATAAGGTTAACTTTAAGTTAACCGAAAAAAACCGAAAAAAGAACCGAAAAAGAAAGTGTTATTAAATAAAGTGTAAAGAAAGTATTATTAAGTATTATTGTGTAAAGAAAGTATTATTAAATATTTTTAGAAACATTAAAACCTATTCGACTGTTTTTCTTGTAGCTTCAATACTTCAAGAAATTGCTCATCATTCATTATATCTAATACCAACTATTAGATAGATAGCTCAAAATGCATTCTAATATCTAAACACAAAAATTCCTAGTTCATTGTTTTCGCATTTGAATAAAGGAAATCTGCGAGCAGGTAATCATGCGCAAACTCTAGTTCAGATGGTTACTTTTAACTTATTTTTTCATTCACAAAAAGTGAAATTTTAATTTTTTTTTATTTTTTTTTATTTTAGGTGCCCATAGAAGTTCTTACGGTCATATCCAAGGTTAATAGGTTTGAACCAAATGATTTGAACCAATGGCGTAAACCATGGTTTAATTAAACCAATCAAAAAAATATCAACTTAAACCAAACTAATTTTTTTTTGAAAATATTAAAACCAAATGGAGTTGCTCTACATAAGCTGCAAAGAGATCCAACAGAAATAAGTGACACTGTTGAAATTTTTAAAGAGCTAATAAATATGTTATTATTTTTATCAACTGAAAAAAATATATATTGGAAACTAGATATCTTCGACTGTCAGCGATGCTCATTTCCTTGCAAATTCGCTATATCCTAGATATTTTGGATTTAATCTTTCTGAAAATGAAAACGAAACTACAATGATCTTTAGAGATTAAGAATTTAAGAACTTGTTACCTATAATATTTAAGGTAAAAGCTAAATTTGCTCTATTTGATAAAAGCTCTTTGTATAATGAATCTGTTTTAAAAAATGTATTACCAATAGAATGGTGGAAATCTCTAAAATCTTTGGACTGCAATATCATCATGGATATTGAAGGTTTGTTAAACGCTTCTATTGATTTGAAATAACTTTTTTGACTTTTGGACTTATTCAATCGTAGTTAAGAAACAAGATGGTAGAAAAAGCGGCAAAGCTTGTTTTTATATACAGAACATTAAATAATGATATACTGGTTGATGAATTACAGCGGTAATGTTAATAGAAAATATAGTTTGCTCAATTAAAATGACTGGCTTTTCTTTAATTGAAAAAGTTGATTAAACATGGCTTTTTTAAATAAAAAGAAGTTAAAAGAAACCATGGTTTTTGGTTTTTTCCAAAATGGTCTCATCACAGAGCACCGCGGATGAGCATTTGAAAGGAAGTTAACACCTTTTCCCTTACCGATGAAATAAAACTTGCCCAGAGGTGGCGTTGAATCACGGAGCTATGTTGAATCACGGATCTATGTTGAATCACGGATCTATGTTGAATCACGGATCTATGTTGAATCACGGATCTATGTTGAATCACGGATCTATGTTGAATCACGGATCTGTGTTGAATCACGGATCTATGTTGAATCACGGATCTATGTTGAATCACGGATCTATGTTGAATCACGGATCTATGTTGAATCACGGATCCGTGATTATAAGAGGATCCGTGATTATAAGAAGATCCGTGATTATAAGAAGATCCGTGATTATAAGAAGATTCTGTGGCAAGCACGCTAACTACTGCGCAACGGCTGCTCAATACAATTTCAACAAACTGGAGCAATTTTAATTACTTACCATACCTTCGTTAGTGTCAAATTCGGCAAATTAAAACTAATACAAATTTATTTGCATTTGAGTTTTTTTTTAATTCTAAATTTAAGATTCAAAAAATTTTTTTTTAAATTAAAACGAAAATTTAAGATTCAAAAATTGGTCAAAAAGCAACATTAATCGCATAAAAACACTACCCATGACTGGAAACAATCAAAACGCAACATTAATCGCATAAAAACACTACCCATGACTGGAAACAATCAAAAAGCAACATTAATCGCATAAAAACTCTATCCATGACTGGAAACAGTTCTTGGAAAAAAATACCAAGAAAAAAAAAACGCAAACAAAAAAGCAAACAATATACTATATGGTATAGAGAATTTTATAGTACCGACAAACAATGATATATTATATAACTAGATGTCTAACTTCGATCCGAAAAGTGAAACCATTTTTTGCTCTTTTTACAAATGGCGGATTAAATTTGTAAACAAAATATTTTTAACTTTTCTTTTCTTAAATGAAGCAAATATATTTTAAATTTAAATACTATTTATGTAAAAGTGTTAAGCGGAAATTAGAATACTTTTAAAATAATAATTTATGGTTCCATAATTTATTTTCGATTTAAAAGGGATTAAAGTTTTGAATAGAAAAGTAAAACGACAGACGCTTTTGAATCATTTTTATGAATTAAAAAACTTTATAATAAATATAGACTCATAAAAAAACTTTCATAAGTATTTTATAATTATTAAAACTTGTTTTTGAATTATTTTTAATTTATTGGGAGCTTTTGACTTGCATTTTTAACTTTATATGGTCGAAGGTTATAAACATATAAAAGCGGCTTCACTTTTTACCCATTGAAATCCCGCAAGTTAGACATCTAGTTTATATAATATATCATTGCCGACAAATGAATCGTGCCTAGCATTAAGTAAATTTGTAAGCGCAGATATTTGCCGATAAATTGTGCGCATACATTCGCATAATTATGCACATAATTTTTTTTCAATTTTAAGTCATTAAAAACTGTTATATTATTTTGACTAAACAGACAGACACAAAAACGAATTTTAATTCTAGTTTTCATGAAACTTCTAATTAATGTGCTTTTGAAACAAAAAAATCATCAGTTCTGATAGTGGAATTAAAAGTTAATAACTTTCAATTCCACTATTAAATCTTTTTAACTCAAGCACTTTTATAATTAATAATTTTAACATATTAATTATAAAAGTGCTTTAATTAAAGAGATAAGTAAGTAAAACAATGAAAATTTGAAAAATTTATAGGTTGATTAGACATTTTTCCTCAAACAGAAAGACAATGGAAAACTTTACAATAAAAAGATATTTGCAAAATCTCAATTCAGTAAAGAGAACTGGAACTTGCATTGCCTGCCAAAAGACAGTTCAATGGGCGTCGCAGCACATAAACGAACATCATGTCCAAACGCTAGTGAAGATGAGAAACAATCGTTTGCAAAAAAAAAGCCGAATCATCAATCAACTTTAACAACGGTAACATAATCTCAGCTAAAAAAACCGAAGTAGTCGAAGAAATACACTCAAGAATCAAAAAAAGAAATCGATATTAAATTAGCAAATTTCTTTTTCCAAACTGGAATATCTCTTCGTCTTTCTAAATCTGAAGCTTTTAAGGATTTGATCAAAGCACTTAATCCATTGTATGCATCATCAATAAAGTGCGCGAAAAGCGCTGTCAGGTTTGCTTCTTGATAAAAAGTACGCAGAATGTTCCACTAAATTGGAAGAAACTCTCGAAACATCTGGAAATTCAACGCTTGTCAGTGATAGTTGGACAAACATTGGTGGCAATCATATAGTGATTTTTGTATCAAGGCACCAAATACAAAACCGTTTTTCTATACTTCAATCAACACACCGATGGCATAATTCAAAACACTGCAGCTGTTGCTGATTCCATCGTTCTCAGCGAGCTTGAGTGCGATGAAATTATAAATAAACGAATGTAATACAAAAGTAAATTAAATTGTTAAGTTTTGTGATATAGAAACTCGTTTAAAAATAATGAAAATAATTTGAAATATTTTCTAATAAAATTAATAATTGAAAATCAAATGAAAAATTTGATTCGAAAAACAAGATTTGCTTCCGTATTTGGTCGTCAATTTTTTTAATAAAAAAAATATTTTTATTATTTATCCTTACATCATTTTTTGAAAATTATTTTAAATAAAAAATTATATTGACAGTGTACCATGAGCTATATTTATTTCAATTGTTAAATTCATGTGGACTAAAAAAAAAATCAATAAAAACAAGACTGTTTAAATAAGATGACATCAAAAAAGTATTTTAAGATTTATTTGAAAGAGAATGTATTGAACATATGTATAAAGCCACTGTATATATCCCTTGGCTCAGTGTGCAGTTTATGCATTGTATATAGTTCTTTCACGCAGAAAAAATAGAAATTGTGAAATTTCTATTTAACTTAACCTAAATTTCAATTTCATTTCATGTTATAAAATTCTAAAAATCTAACAAAATATCTTACAAAAAAAAGAAAAAAAAACCTTCTATTTTGTCTTAAATTTTTTGCTTAAAATTATGCAAATAATCTTTCTTTTTTTTGCCGTTTGATAATTTGCCTGTTTAAAGGTTTGCTGTTTGATAAATTGATAATAAATACATATTACATAAATAAATTTAGGCCGGAGTAAGAAGATTTCATAAACTGCCTTATCACCGAGCCCCGTTTACATATTTTCGGTGTAAGTATAAAGCAAATATATTCATAATCCGTTTTAAAATACATATGAATTTGGCAAAATGCTTAAAATGTCTTTACTTTAGTATATCTCTACTTACTATAGTATATCTCTACTGATTTAAAAAAAAAGTAATATAAACGTACATATATATTAATGCATACACATTTTCTATATTAATGTTTAATAAGATTTATTCATTTAATGACAATAACAACGTTTTTTTTTTTATTTTGAATTAAATTTAGAATAATAAATATTTGGAGCCTGTTGTAATAAATTCTTATTGTAATAAATGTCTTATAGATTCTTTAGATTTTAAATTTCTCCAAGGAGTAGTACTCTATACGATTATCAAAAATTTTATTAAAATCTTTTATTGAGGGTAGCATGTACCCCCAATGTTCGTGTGCCTAGGTAAAATGTACCCAGTGCCCCCTTCCCTCTAGGCGGCCCTATCAGCTGATGATACAGATACTGGAATTGAACAAAACAGTTTAATTGCCAGAAAAATGTTGGTAAAAATCCCTTGAATTTGTTTGTTATAAATTGAGTTTAGAAGACGAAGAGAAAAACTTTTACTGCCAAAAACAGTTTTGTAAATACTTGTGAGATAAAGTGAGTCATCTGGCAGATCTTTCTTGTATGCGTTTACAAGTTTGGCTATTTTTGAAGTTCTCCATCTTCAGATTTTTGTAAATTTAAAATGGGTGTGAATAAATCACATTTTGCATATATATATGCTTATCATCTTTTTTTTTGCGCGTGTTAATGTCGTAAAATATACAACATTTTTCAAAACGCTATACTCTAGCCAGAATATTTGATGACTGCCATTTCTCATCGAAAATAAATACGAGTTGTAGAAACATAAAATTTCACTTGAAATACACACAAATGAGTTGTAGAAACATAAAATTTCACTTGAAATACACACAAGCAATTTATTTTCATAAAAATAACTACGTGAAATCGACAAATTCGCTACTTCCTTGCGTAATCATCCACGAACTGCATTTAAACGTTTAATTTCGTGCGTGATTCTGCTTCAAACTTAATTTATTCTTTGATAACATTACTAATATATACCATTTTTTGTTTACAAAGTATTAAATACTTATATAGATTATATTAGAGTATAGATTAGAATTAAATGAGAGTAAATAAAAGTTTGCCAGTTTGATTTTTATCAAAATAATAGACAAAAAATATATGAGTTTCCGTTTGTGGTTTTTTTTTTAATTTTCCTTTAAGGCATACTACCCAACGGGCATTTGCTGATTTAAAATTGGTTTAGATTACGTTTATATGACATTTACGCCGTTCTAAAAGTTTAGGAATCTATTCTAAACGAGTACTGAATGTTTAGTTAGCGTTTAAAAGCCTAATCACACATTCAGTTCCGTAGGAATCTATTCTAAACAAGTTCTGAATGTTTAGTTAGAGTTTAAAAGCTAAATCACACAGTTTCCGTACGGAACTAATTAAGTTATATAACTTAATTAAGTTCGCACAGAAGGAGTCGGACATTTTGAATCTTTTATTATGTATTAAAACTATAAATTTATATGAATCTTAAATTACGTAGTTTGTGGTTTAAAAAAAATAAAATAACTTTTTATTTGGTAGTAACTAAATTGAGTTAACGGATGTTTTAGGGATATAATCCTTTTGATAATATTATCAATTATTTCATCAATGTTTCATAATAATAATATATATTATAAAAGGAGGATACAAATTGATAATTAGGTAATTTATAACTATGAATGGCAATTGATTTGGTTAATAATTTTGCTTTCTTTTTAATTCTATTTTATTACCTATTATTTTACATCATCTGATATTTTGTTTTATTGATTCTTTAGATTCATTCGTATGAGTTATGAGTGCAAAAGCAGAGTATATGCGAAAATATAGAAAGGTTGTTAAAGATGCAAATAGTTGCTGTAAATGTGAACCTCCTGGGTTATCAAATTCTTTAACAGATGCAGAAAATGTGTGTGGTTTATCTTCTATTTCAGATAATAGCACTAACTATATACTTAATAATGATTCCTATGAACTTGACAATGACATAGTACAACCTCATAGTAGTTCTGATGATGAAAATTATTGTGATATTGATGATATTGATATTGACATAATACCGCCCAATAGCAGCTCAGACGATGAACATTATTGTGATATGGAGCTTGTTGACAATGGATCTTTTCAATACAATCTAGCTCAATGGGTTGTAAATGCAAAACTCACACGTTTATCATGTAATGGATTACTAGCCTTGTTGAGAAGATATGGGTGCGAGCTGCCTAAAGATAGTCGAACTCTTTTGCAAACACCTCTAGCTATACAAGTTCAGGAAAAGTGTGGTGGCCAATACATTTATTTTGGCCTTACCAAATGTTTACAGAATGCAATAAATCACGACATTTGCAGCGATGTACTCAATCTGCAAATAAATGTTGACGGTATACCATTGTTTAGATCATCTAAAAGGCAATTTTGGCCGATTCTCTCTGCTGTTAATCATAATTCACCCATGATTGTTGCTTTATATCAAGGAGATAGTAAGCTAAATTCTGTTAATGAGTTTTTAAAGGATTTTATAGATGAGTATAAGTTTTTAAAGTGTAATGGTGTCACTCATAATGGTAAAAATTACACAGTTATTTTGCACTCAGTTATTTGTGATGCTCCTGCAAGATCTTTTCTGAAAAATATTGTTGGTCACAATGGCTTGCATGCATGTGAACGTTGTCTTGCTGTTGGTACGTCAACTAACAGGCGAACCACGTTTGTTTCTCCTGATTGCTTCAATGCTGGAAGGCGCACAGATGACAGTTTTAAAAATCTTGAATTCCTAGGAAGTCATCAACATGGAGCTTCACCTTTAAATGAAATAACAGACCAATGTATCAGCATATTCCCACTTGACTATATGCATTTGATCTGCTTAGGTGTCATGCGTCGTATACTTCAAGCTTTGAAAAAAGGTGATAGAAAAGTTAAGTTAAGCAACAATAACATATTGCAAATTTCGGAAAACCTTTTGGATCTACGAAAATGCTTACCAAGTGAGTTTGCTAGACGCCCTAGATCTTTATTGGACCTAGATAGATGGAAGGCCACTGAATTCCGGCAATTCTTATTATACACAGGGCCTGTTGTCTTGAAAGGAATTTTGGATCCTGAGCGTTACAAACATTTTTTAACACTTTCTGTTGCTGCATCAATTCTGCTCACACCATCAAACGACAGAAGAAATAACATGTTGAACTATGCAAAAGATTTGCTTAGACATTTTGTTGAAAATTCTCAACAATTATATGGTAATTATTTTGTTGTGTATATAATTCATCATTTGCTGCATATAGGAGATGATGTAGAATTTTTTAATTCACCGCTTGATAATATCAGTGCTTTTCCCTTTGAAAATTATTTGCAAACGTTAAAGAGATATGTGAGAGGTTCTTCAAATCCTGCTGTACAAGTAGCAAAAAGAATTCAAGAATATGAAAACGTCCATAAATACTCTGACATTGCAAATGCAACAAACCCAGTTTTTAAATTATCAACAGCGTATAGAGATTCGTTTGCTCAACTAAAAAATAGACAGTTTGTAGAAATATATGAAGTTCAAAAAGATTCATGTATGTGTTATATATTCAGTTTTGCTAATTTGCATCCATTCTTCATTGAGCCATGCTCCTCTGACCTCCTAGACATTTATTTTGTGAACAATCATTATAAGCATTCAAAATCAAAAAATGTGAAGTTTACAGAAATTGAGAGAAAGGTTCTAAAGCTTCCCTGTAATGGCGGTTTTGTGTTGATGCCTCTTCTTCATTCAAAAGAGTGTTAAATTATTTTACTAATTATTTTATTATGGTTATCACTCTTATTTTATTATGGCTTTATCACTCTAATTAGTTGTTATTATGTTTTATGTACATATGTTTAATATGCTTAATATGTTTTTTAATTTAATGAAGATGTTTAATTGTATATTAGCAATAGGACTGAATTTCTTTAGCTATATATTTTTTATCTTACTATTTATATCATATTCATATTCATATCAGCTATATATTTTTTATCTTCATATTTAGAGGAAGTCTTTTTTTTTTTTAATTTTATTTGGTGCAAGTCAATTTGTTAATCTATTTAAGTTATATTAGATTATGAGTATATTTTCCTTTGTTTTTGTTTTAACTTTTTAATATTTAAAAAAATATTATTTTGCTTTGATTTCATTTACTTTTATTGTAAATCTTAACATTAATTATAATAATTAAAAAGATATTATTCTTTTAGATTTTAAAGAGTAATAAATATATAGAAAATTTTTTATAACGTTCTCTTCTGCTAATAATTTCTCTTGATGTCTTGTTTAGCTGGAGCAAGTGTTAATAATAATAATAAGTAAACAAATATATCTATAAAATAGTATTGTATAGTATGTATTAGTAAATGGCTAAACTTATTTAAAACACTTTTAACACAGTTTTTACAAATAAAAAGAGTAATAACATTTTAGCAAAATGTCATATCACCGGGCTGTTTGGTTAGAAGACAATCGTGAAGAAGAAGGAGTCTTGCCTTCCGCATGGGTGCAAGGAAAAGTAGTGATGTGGCCACCATCCAAAATGAATGTGTTTAAGTTAATGAAGGAAGGGGTAAAACCTAATGAAAATTGGCGGCTTTTTAGACTAATAAAAATAAAAATTACGTCAGGTTTGGTGTTTATTTTTTGACAACAGCTTCATATATTATTGAGTTGTTATATTTTATAATTTACATTTGTAAAATGTTAAATAATTTATCCATTACTTGTTAAAAAAATTTACTTGGCAATATCTGCTTTGGATAAGTTTTGTTATTTATTTTACAGATTGCTACGAGGATTGTAATAGTTACAATTTAACAACAGAAACTGAAGAAGAGGATCAGCTGAAGAATGATCAGCAGTTAACAAAAAAGCGCAAGCGTGCTGACTTTGCAACTTTTTTTGAAGGTTCTTTTTAATTAGTTTATGTTTATATCATCATTATTGTTTTAGCGTCCTTGTTTCCGTGCTTGCACGGGTTGGACGTTTCTCATAATGCCATTTCTCCAAAATACACTGTCTTGAACATCTTCTTTCCTTAAATGTAGCTTTTTCATATCATCTGAAACACACTCTTTCCAAGTTATTCTGTTTCTACCTCTACCTATTTCTCCTGAAACTTCTAACTATATAGATAATAATTTTACAAAATATATAAACTGCCAAATAATATATAAAAAATATATTAACTACCAAGTAATTAATAATTTATAATTTTGCATTATTCTAATTGAAATAAAACTTATTTTTTCATTTGGAGTTAATATTACTAACGCTAATTTATACAATTATATTAAAACATTTTTTTTATAATTTAGGCGAGAAAGAAGTAGATGTTAATGTTAATGCAAAAAGTAAGAATATTGACAAGTTAGCTAATTTGTTACAATAAACATAATAATAAGTATGATGTAAGTAGGAGCAAAAAAATAATATTTATAATCAGGGCTTTGATGTTGGTGCTACCAACAGCTAGTAATTTTATAAGAAGTGGAGCAGTAGCTGAAGTATTTGAACCTCTGCCTTAAGCCCTGGTGATAATAATAGCCATAGCATTATTATGTGTATGTGTTTTTTAATAAAACAGTTATTTATAATAATTTTTTACATTTACTGTAGTTGTAATTTATTTTTAAAATAGTCAAACTATCTGCATTTCCACAGCCACCTGCTAAACTAAGCAAAATGTTAGCATTAAACAGTTCGTTGAACAAAAAGATTGTGGATATGGTACCACAAAATTTCAAAATTGATCAAGCATGTAAGTTGTCTTTATTAAATTGTCTTTATTTCTTTGAATACTAATAGTAATTTGTTACGATTATATCTCAAACAATATAAGTTAGGATTTACATTTTAGATAAACCTTCGCCGCTTCAACAGTCACCTGGTCTCTTAAACAGTAATTCCAAGATACCTTTATTCAAATCAAGCATGGCTACAATAACATAAGACAATAATATTGATCAATCAAGTAAGATGTCTAAATTTATATCTTTGATATAGACCTTCTTCACTTATAGATTGACCTAGTAATTTTTATTACTTATGAACATATTTACTGTCATTTTCCTTTTAAGATAAATGTGCAAAGCAATTTTTTTAATTAATTTACATTGAAAATAACTTTGCAAGCATAATTTAACTATATAGTTGTTGACATTGTAGCTAACCAATCAGTCCTATCAAACTCTCTTTTTTTGTTAGCCCGGATATTAAATTCAAAGATACCAATATACAGGCGCAGAGCTGCCATATCGAAAGACAATGTACTATCAAGTAATATTTAATTTTTCACTTTAATTGCATTTATGATTTTGATTTATAAATTATAATTATTAGGTTTATTCAAGATTTTTACCTAAAGAAACCATTTTCTCATTTTGTTTTAGTACCATTTATGTCTCTCAAACACTCTCAACTTATTTTGATATTAGTTAATATTTGTATATAGTATGTTGTTGTATAGTATAGTAATTAAGGTCTGACGTATAAACTGCAAAAATGTAATGTTTTATAAAAAAAAATATTTATAAATATTAAATATAATGCTTTTTATATATAATAAATATTTAAAAAGCCTGTACTTGTATCGTTATTTTTATTGCAGTGAAACTCTCAGTACCACCTTTTCAATTGAATAAAAAGTTTCATTCAAACAAGATATTGAGTGTATTAACTGCTCCTCAAGAAAATGAAATGGATAATGGGAGTAAGATATCAAACCTTATTTATTTACATATTATTTAATAACATATTTTCTAATTTGAGTGCTTTTTTTTTACGGTGGACACTGCAGTTGCCCTGCAGTTAAGCAAATTATCTGTTATCAACCTATAACTGCAAAATATGGAAAGTTATAAGTTTATTTTTTTTATTTTTATTATATAAATAAATTTATATTTTACAGAGTTTCAGCGAAAAGTTCTCTATCAATTATCAAATATGGCCAACGAAATTAAAGTTTTACGGATAGCAGTGGAAACGATGACGATACCAAGTTTAGAGCCTGTTGCTCAAGTCCATCTAGAGGTTATTGGTGGAGCTATTGGAACATTGGATGGGTACAGTAATTTAGAGGAGCAATGTGGAGTTCTTGCTAATCGAACAATTTTAGTAAGTGTATAGCTAAATATTTTTATCTTTACTTTCAGAAAAGACAACCAGAAAAGTTTTAAACGTATATAAAATGTTATTTTTGATGTCACAAAATATATTTTACTTTTACTAAAGTGGATTGACTTTTATTCTAATTGGAATCTTATATCTAATAAAATGTAGCGTTTATGAATAATTTCTTTGTAGATTCGCCTTCTTTCACGAATTGGAGGATCATCAATTAAAGATACTTCAAAGAATCTATTGAAAAGACTTTTTACAAATTTTGTTATGTCTCATTTGAGTATGGATGGAAAAGGTTCTCTGAGAAAGCTTCCGTTTAGAGACACTGCTCTGTGTCAACTTGTTGTCGGTAAAATATGTGTATTTTTTATTTTTTTAAATAAAATTAAATTTAAATTCAGTGTAATTTATATCTACTCAGTGTACACTGTACTAGTTTAACAAAAATTTAAATCTATAAAACTATGGCTTTATAAAATTGTTGAATAAATGATTTAGATTGAGTTATTTTTATTATTTGTAGAATGTGTTTTGAAACGAGATTGTACGTCTTCTGTATCAGAAATACATTCGTGTATTTGTTCCCACCTTAGAATGGCTCCCTTCCGATTAGGTGGAACTGGGAAAGGCTATGCACATATTTTCAGTTTTCAGGACGCAGAGGCTGGTTTGCTTGATTCCACCAAAGATGACGCTGATCGACCTGGAGACAATTGTGATGATGACGATGATGATGACGATAATGCAATATAATACTTAAAATTTATGTACATTTATTTTTGACTAATATATAAAAAATATATATTTTTAACGTTTGATTTGTTTATGACTTAGATAACGCGCTGCAACGTTTAACTTTACGGCGCTAATTTATTTAAAGAAGCACAAATTAAAGAAATTTGAATTTATAAAATTCGGAATGCTTTCAAAACGAAAGATTTAGATTGAATTTAAAGAACGTTTAAAACTAACCATTTAGATATAGTTTAAATGGAACATTCGATTGACCTACGTTCTAGATCGAAACTAAATTAAATCTAAACGTTTAGGAAGAACACTAACTAAACGTTGATTAAATGTTCCAATGCCCGTTGGGATAATTTGCCGATTTTTAACATTATTTAATAAAAAAGACGGAATAACTTTGTAAAACTGCAAATAGATGCTATAAATCAAAATTAAGGAGATTTTGCCGCAATACAACTTTTAAATAAAAGTAAAAATACCGAGAGAATTTCAAAAATGCTTTATTTTGTATTTTAAAAATCGAAAAAGATTGAAAAAAAAAAGTGGAAGAGCACCACAGTATTTCACTTCAGAATGCGGCGATTTAACCACTTTGGCCTTGAGGCGTATTGTTCGGTGAAAGTTTTAAAACCATTTAATGAACAAAAGACTTTATAAAACGTCAAATAAATGCTATATATCAAAATAACGGAAATGTTGTTGCAATGCAAGTTTAAAGTAGAAGTAAAACTGTAAAACTTGATATATGTTTTTAACGTTACGTAATTTGAAGTTTACATAAGCAGATATTTGCATACACTTTCGCGCGCGTTTTCTTATACAAAAGTTGCTGCGACTCTTTCTTGCCATTAACTCGGGTGTAATGTGCAAACACGCACGAATGAGTAACGGCAGCAGCATTAAATTCAGTATTAAAATGTTATAGGATATGATTTGGAGCTGTAATGTTTGTTTATTCCATTTTATTTTAATGATTCCAAAATAACATTCCAGGCAAAAATTGTTTTTGATGTTCAGCACTGTTTTCATG
This sequence comes from Hydra vulgaris, assembly GCF_038396675.1. Classification (NCBI taxonomy): domain Eukaryota; kingdom Metazoa; phylum Cnidaria; class Hydrozoa; order Anthoathecata; family Hydridae; genus Hydra; species Hydra vulgaris. The sequence continues at coordinate 44,124,375 of NC_088921.1, forward strand.
ATCGGGCAAAACATTATACAATTTTTATTCCATGGTAATTTTCTAGGGGAAAACCTTAAACAGACTAAACTGCTCAATTTATTTAAGTTATTACTTTGATCGCAAAAATACGGCATAACAGACAATAAAGTTTTTCTTTTGTTATACTGCATTCCAACTAGGAAAATGGTCTTGTGTTCGTTTATCTTTCATTTTTGTAAACAACAAAGCTTTATAAAACTTTCTTTTTTGTAAATCTCTTGGTAAGTTTTCATAAATCCGCTTAGTTTTCTCAAAATTAATATACGTTGGCGCTCATCATATGAAATAAATTTGTGCTATGTACATGTAGATGTATCTCAAATTTTTTGGTTTGATTAAGATCAGAAGCATTATCTTAATTTAGTTCTTTTTATGCCGCACTATTCTTAAGCTTTTATGTCATGCCTTGTTCTTCAGAAGCCATGTGCATTTTCTTTGTCTGTTTTTAAACTGATCAGCCAATTTCAATATGATCTTCAGCTTTGACATCTATAAAACAATTACCCTCTCTACAATTCTCAATTTTACCATTAGAAGGCTATTCATTATCAGATCGGTAAAATTTGATTAATGATTGAGCACTAGATTCTTTTAAATTTATCTTATTTTTAAGTTTTCTCTTTTGAGATCCAGACTTTTGTATGTATTTTAAGCTTGACATGTTTTAATAACTTGACAATCCGATAAATCTTTATTTTAAGACAGTATTTAAGTTCTGAACAATATAACTTTTAAGGAACAAAACTAATTTCAGAACTATAATATTTTCAAACTATGTAAATGTCTGAACTCAAATAACTTCAGAATTAATTACTAATGATTCTAAATTGGTTTTATTGCAGAGTTCAATTAATGTAAATAATTATGCTGAAAGATTACAAACCAAATTATGTTTACCAATCTAATAACCAAGTAAAAACTGATAAAAACGCGGGAAATGGTCCGAAAAATTGTAGTTTTGAAACTAAATGCGTTAAGTTATTTTGCGTGCGTGCGTGTGTGTGTATCGAAATAAACATATTGTGTGTGCATTGATATATCCGCATGGCCACCTTTACCTCCGGGTCCCAGTGCTAGAGTGTTTCCTGTCCCTTCCCTTGTGGGGGCCATAGTATATATATATATATATATATACTATGTACTATATATATATACTATGTATATATATATATATATTATATATATATATATGTATATACTATATATATATATACTATGTATATATATATATATATATACTATGTAAGTATATATATATATATATATATATATATATATATATATATATATATATATATACATTTTTTGATTTTTTTTAGATGCCCCAAGAAGTCCTAACGGTCTTGTCACAGAGCACCGTGGAAGTGCATTTAACCGGGAATTTCACGCCTCCTTCCTTACCGTGACGCGAAAATATGTCCAGAGGTCGTCTCGAACCTGGATCTCCTGCTTATATAGCAAGCGCTCTAACCTCTGCGCTACGGCCGCACAAATATATATATATATATATATATATATATATATATATATATATATATATATATATATATATATATATATATATATATATATATATATATATATATATATATATATATATATATATATATATATATATATATATATATATATATATATATATATATATATATATATATATATATATATTGATAAATGTCGTATACTGCTGGAAATACAACTCTCGTCTGTTTAATAGTTATCAATATCTTTTTTTTTTTTAAATAGATCAAATTGTAATAAACAATTTAAATGAAAAAGAACAACTTTATAATGGAACCTAAAGTTTCATACCATTCGGCAATCATCATTCATAATATTCAAATATATAATAAAAACCGTTATAAAAATTACAAGCTTAGTGTTGCAACGGCATCTGACTTTAAGTATATGTGATCCGATATTTGCTAATCGACGGAATCAAAGTTAGATAGTAAAAATTTTTTCCTAAACCTACAAGCAGAAAGCAATTCACTTTTTTTGTTAAGTAGTAATCGACTATCAAAAGTCATAGTAAAATATTTTTCATTGATGCAAAGATAACACTTTTTTGTCGATGGGTTATAAGATTGGCATCTTTTAATTATGTTTCACTTAATTATAGGCATGTTTCCAGATTTTCTTGAAAAGTTCTGTATCATTCCTATACTTGGTTGCATTAAATGATTTAAGGTGGTTTGCAAACCTGAGCTTGAATGCGTTTTCACTAATACCGAGATAAGATTTTTCCGTAAAACTGGGATTAGGTGATGCTAAAGTGGCTTTATATACAACATCTTTTGATAGACATTAGTTATTTAACGGAATGTGATTTTCTTAATGCAGTTGCAATTTATATCATTAGCGGTGAGTTTGTTGTGCAAAATTTGTTGGTTGTGTGAACTAATAATTAATCAAATATTTGGCATGCAGATGTATGCAAACTAATTTTTACTGCGTTTCTGTTAAAAATTTTGTGGAGCTTATGATGTAATAGAAAATGCAAGTCAATTAAGTTTAAGAAAAGGTGTCCAATTTTTGTTACCACATTTTTACTGAAAGGAGGATTAAACCTTATAATATTTCTTTTTCGGTTATTAGTATTAAAAGGATTTAGGTTTGAATGATAAATGATATGAAAGGATTTAGGTTTGAATGATATGGAGAAATTCAGACTTTTCTAATGCGTCTTTATTAATAGAAGCAGTCTTCTGGAAAAAATTTTCGCTTGAAGAATTGGAAGATAATCTATGATCATTTGAGGTTAGTAATTGTTTTAAAATGCTTGGTGGATGGTTGGAACTAGCATGGATATAATTTAACGTACGGTTTATGGAAAGGTTGAAAATGTTGTTATTAAGATTAAATGTAACATCAAGGTAATTAACAATTTTCATATTAAATTGAATGGAAATACAGAGGTTGTTTTGTTTAAATATTTGAGTGAAATGCTTCTTAATTTTTTCCATTTTTGGACCACTTGCGTTTGTAAACACGGCTAAGCCATCTTCTCTGTATAATCCAAAATCAGATTTTTTTTAAAACTGCGAAATCTGGAAGAGAAGAAAATACCAACTAACTCGCACACCTCCGCTTCATCAAATGCACCCATGGTATCATCAAACAAACCGCTCGATTTTTTTATCCAAACTTGGTCATTGGTAAATAATGAAGACTTACGCACGTGGAGAATTAAAGATTTATGATCAGCATCAATGAAAACGTATTCTTCTGCAAAGTTTATGGAGTCGATAAGTAGCTTTTCATTAATAGAAGGGTAAAAGTCAACGATGTCGAAAATAAGGAATTTATCAAAATGTTTGTCATTGATGCTTTTAAACCAATTTATTACACTTTATGTACTATTCCACTGATTTTATTGCAAAATATTTCTTTGGTTGGTGTTAATATCGTATAAAATATGTTTATTTATTCTACCAACTTCATCCTTAGCTGAGTTAAATAGACGAGCAGTAGGATTATTTAAAAAATTAGGTTTATGGACTTTTAATGTAATGAAACAATCGGAAGAACTGTTTATATTGATATTTGATATTGAAAAACATCATGATTCTTCGAATAGTTTTATGTTCTTTATTAATATGATCTGTTATTAAAGGGTTGGTTTTTTATAACTAGATGTAGTAGCGTTCATTAACAAACTTATTGTATTCGTCTTTTGATAATTTATATAAAGTTTGATGTTTTATCTGCGTAAGTGTAAGTATACGTTGATTTTCGAATAAAAGAAATGTCTTTTTTTCATTTATTTTAGAAGCTGCGTTTAACCATCTTAAACTGTATGTTTTTAATTAATTTGAATGAATCGCATTCAAACGCAAGCATTTGAATGCGATTTCAATCGCAAAAATTCAATCTTTAATCGGTTGTGGACAATGTGGTGTGTTAATACCATAAGAACTAAAAGTGTTATTATTATTACTATTATTATTAATATCATTCATACCGTTAGACTGGTTATTCATGAAGAAAAACGCCTTCCATCTTATTCATAAAATATTTTTTATACTATTCTTAACTACACTGTAAAAAACCCATTTATCAGACTTTTTCCGTTGTTATGTTACTGAAAAAATCCGTTTTCAATAAATTGCGGTCTTTTACCTATACTTGAAAGACTTTTGAAATAATCACATCATTTTATACGATTTTGTCCGTATTTTCGATAAGGAGACTTTCCTTAACTTTAAATTACGGACTTTAACCGTATATTTTAGTATACTTGAGTGAAGCCCCTAATTTACAGAGCGCCATATTTTTTTTTTCACGAGGAAAAATTATGCACGTATATCATTTCAAACTAGAGATCTTAATATATTTATATTTGTTTTACTGGAACTAAAGTGATATATGTTTATAAAGAAGTGCAATAGCAAAAAATTCTTTTTAATTTAGATTAAGGATGCTGTTATAAATAGATAAAGATACTTATAAAAATAGTTACTTCTGAAAATTAGTTTCCTAATAGGAAGCTATATATAGGAATATAATATAGGAATCCTATATTATATAGGATTTATATTGTATAAAAACCTTTTCTTATGTATTAAATTTTTTTAAGTTCATATTATTTTGTGTTATGTTTTTACAGTATATAAAAGAAACACTAAACAATATGAAATTTAAAAAGTTTAATTCATAAGAAAAGGGTCTTATAGCATTGTCAAAAAATAAAACATAATTTACTTATAACTCAAGTTTTATTTACAACTTTATTTAGACATTTTATTGAATTTGCGATTGACAGTGTATTTATTTGAGATTACTTATTTGTTTCTTTCATAAATATATATGTGTGTGCGTGTGTGTGTCAGACCTAGGACGAGCGCCGCTCAAATTGAACTCGCTCATGAGCGGCGCTCAAATATTTCTGAGCGAAGTGTGAGCGAACAACATCAAATTTAGATAAACGTAAGCGCGAGCGAACGCGTTTTTGCTAGTGCTCAAAATTACGCTCATTCTGCCCCATCTCGCGGCCAAATATTAAAATCCATGTTGAAATGCGCCATCTAGCGGTCAAATATTTAACTTCATTTTAAAACACCACATATTTTTAACCAGCCAGAGAGTCTTCTTAATATTAATACTGCAGTTAACGTTTATCGTTGTTTTACTTTCGTTTTTTAAAGCAGTTATTTTAAAAACTTTTCTGAAATTTAAAGAGCGCGTTCTGAAAAAAACGCGGTTATTTATGAAAAATCAAATAGGCAAGAAAGTGAAGATATATAAACATTTTGGAATTCAATTATTATCTATTAGTTTATAAATATATAATGAAATTATAATAGAAATATTAGATCTAGAAGTAAGTATAGAAAATATATGTTATATATTCTAAATATATATTTATATTTTTTACTTAAAGTGTAGAAAAGATCATCCATTTTAAATCGTTTCCATTTTGTTGTTTTAGCTTTATTTATGGCTTTTTAGAAGTTTTGCTTTTATTGAGCTTATATTTTATTGCTTAAAAGGAAAATAGAGTTATGACCTAAGCTAAACTTTTGACTTGCATTTTTGTTATTTCCTTATCAATTTAGAATAGTAGAAAAAAAAATTAGATAAAAAATTCGTAAGATTATTTTAGTTTCATATTAATAGTAATAACACTTTATTAGTATCATTTATATTCTACTTTATTGTTACTACGAAAATGAAATATAAATGGATAATAGTAGGAAAGAAGAATTTTTACGGGTTCTTTTGTCTAGTATCGCTTTATTCCTGTAGGATAGTAAATATTTTGCTTTTGCCCTTTGGATGACAAAATAATTTAAAAATTGAGATATGGATGAAAAAGGTACAAGTGGTGCTTCGTGCGTTGATGAAATCCAAGTCAACAGGTATGTTACTAAATTAGTTTATTTAAAAAGTGCAATTGGTCTTATTACCTTGTTAATCTGAAAGTGACTCTGGCAGGAGATTTTGCCATTTTGTAGCATTTTATTAATGTGATATAGACTTGTGAACTTATCCATATATATATATATATATATATATATATATATATATATATATATATATATATATATATATATATATATATATATATATATATATATATATATATATATATATATATATATATATATATATATATATATATATATATATATATATATTCAGCTTGACAGTATGGCAGTTTCAGACTTTCAAGCTAACGCTAATAAGCTCCATCAAATTACAAAATTAGCTATCCAGAACCATAAATTTCAATGCTAATTTACATATTTTATCTTTCAATTCAATCCAGTTCTCAAAGCGAAGAATCTGAAGATGAAGAGGAACAGAAGGACAATGACAAGCATGATGGGCAGCAGACAAAAGAAAAAATCAGCATACATCCCATCAGAGTTCTTCAAACTCATAGGGCCAAGTAAAAGCGGGAAATCTGGGCTCTTGTTTGAATACTGCATGAATAACTACCAACGTCATTGCACTTCCATAGCCACACGTCCAATTTTCATAATAAAAAATTCTCTTTCAAATCTTAGTAGGAAAAACAAGGTAATAATTGTGCACTTGATATAAACCTGATTAGCTGTATATGCTAATTTTCAGTTATCTATTTAGAATTGTCATGGTGGTGATCTTGGAGATGAAATGCTGAGTTTCAACAAAGCAGTGGAGGCAGGAAGACAGTCCAACAAGAAGCAGTCTATTCTGGATGCCCACTTTGCGGTCAAAAACACTAAAGGGCAGGTCAACAAGAAGCCTATCATTCAAAAAGAATTAGACCACAATGTGCTGGTAAATTGCAATCTTGATAAGTCTTTATTTGTGCTGCTAAAATGTAGTTTATTTATTTGCTATTCCAGAATTAAATTGCTGTTGATATGCGGCCATTTTATTCCGTCAACAACGCACGGTGGTCCTTTTTCATAATCTATGATTGCAAGAGGTATAATATTCAACTTCAAATAATCGGTTGTAATGACATTCATTGAATACCTAGATAACTAGGTAAACAAAATAAATCGTTTTTAGAACTCAACTCCCACCTTGAAGTGAACAATTGAATCCGAAAGTTGTACTTCTTTACCGAGCTTACGCTCAGTAGTTTCGGGCAATTTACCAACGCCCTTTCAAAGTGAATTTAAGTGTACCTAAAACTGTTATTTTGATGTTTTTTTGATATGGAAGTCGAGCGAACAGGTATATATTTACAATATTATATAACAATAGTTGTATCTTTGTTAGTAAAAAAATTATTTGGTTGTAAAGATGATGATAGATTAACACAAAAATAAGAATTTGTAAAGATTTTAATAGAGTAGAACTTTTGGAATTGTTCGGGATTGTTGTTAAACTATTTTTTTATTGTTACTTTATTAATTTATCTCTCAGAAAAAGTTACTCTTGTGTGCTCTTTTTTAATTTGTGTAGGTTCGATGGCGTATCGTGTGAGAAAACGAGACATTTTTGAAGTATGGCGGAAAGAAAGAAATTTTAATACAGTGATGAAATTTGTTGAAGAAACAATTAAATTTAATAGTAGTGGCACTAAAGAAGGGTCTAAAGTGATTTTTGAAAAACGATTAAAAAATTTGTGTGGCGAATTTGCCAAAAAAATAAAACAACGATGTCGCTCAGTTGACAAATTTTTACACCACAACAAAGGCTGGCTGGACAGTGAGTTTTAAGTGCTTAGAGGAAGGTGAAAAGACAGAAAATACAGGACGTCCAAAAAAACATTTTGGAGAACGAAAACTTTCATTCAGCGAAAACTATGAGAGCGAAAGATTTCGTTGAAGGTAGGACATCTGATGAGCTTTCTCTAGCTACACGAATTAAATTAAGGCATGAGGGTAAAAGGGACCCTGTAAAAGTTATTCATATGGTTTCATCACCTACCAGTTCACCAAGAAAAGCTATCAACGTAAAAAACGTATTTTCACTGAAAGTAAGGCTCTCATTAAAATGACAGCAGAGCGTGCGTTAGCTCTCTTTGTTGATAATAAATTTACAAAGAATCAATACATCGATATTCAGCAAACCTCTAAATTGCACAACGCTGACATTTACCCACCATACAATCGTTTGTTGGAGACAAAGAAGCAATGTTATCCCGATGACATCAAAATAACTGAAATATCTGTCGAAGTTTCTTTAAAACCATTAGTGAACCACATAGTTCAAAGACTTTTGAGTGCACAGAGAGATGTTTTAAAAGCAAGGTAGCAGGATTTTGATCCCAAAAATCTAAATATTTTATTCAAGTGGGGTTGTGATGGTGCATTGGGTCATAGCTGATATATGCAAGGTTTTGAAACGGATGATAGTGACGATTCGAGCATTTATTTTGGATCTATGGTTCCCCTTATATTGACTGCTTCGTCGGTAAGTGGGTCATGTGAATTGGTTCTGTCGAATAGTCCTGTACCTTCATCAACAAAATATTGTCGTCCCATCAAAATAATGTTTCACAAAGAAACACCTGATTTTTTAACACAACAAGTTGATAATGTTAAAAACAAAATTTAGGATCTGAGCCAAAGTGAGGTTATTGTGGAAGGAGTACAATTTAAAATACAATCGACGTTTTCACTAACGATGATCGATGGTAAAACTTGCAGCACTCTTTCCAATACAGCTGCTCAAAATTGTCATATTTGTGGTGCATCACCAAAAATAATGAACAATCTAGAAGCAGTGCGAGCAAGACCGATAAATAAAAATGCTCTTCAATTAGGACTATAAGCTTACATGCTTGGATTAAATGCATGGAATGTATCCTCAATATATCATACCGTTAAGATATTAAAAAATGAAGAATTGAGAAAACACAAAAAAATATAACAGAAAAAAAAAAAGGTAGTACAAGAAAATTTGAGAAGAGAATTGATGAACCAATGAGAATTGAATATTTTAGTTGATGAACCAATGAGAATTGAATATTTTAGTTGGTTTACCAAAACAAGGCTGTGGCACAAGCAATACAGGGAATGTGGCTTGTACTTTTTTTTACAACTCAGAGCTAGCCTCACAAGCTATAGGGGTAAATAAATCTCTTATAGAAAGATTAGATACAATTCTCCGTACAATTAGCTCGGGGTTTGCAATAAATATGCTAGCTTTTGAAAATTTTACCATGCTAACTGCTAACTTGTATGGTAACTTAACATTCAAGAATACTCTTGGTACTACATGCCGCAGAGTGTGCACAAAATTTTGATGCATGAAAGCCTCATTATAAAAGAAGCCATCCTACCACTTGGTACATTGTCAGAAGAGGCTCAGGAGCATAGAAATAAAGTCATTTGAAATTACAGAGAGTTCCATGCAAGAAAATTTTCCAGAAAAGAAAATGCGGAAGACATTTTTTTAATTTTAAAATCTAACAAAACATAAAATGAATAATAAAATTACAGTTCTTGACAAATAAAGACATTTTAAGAAATATTATTGCTTTGCCAGATGTAGACAGATTTCATTTTTAAGAAAATAACTGTAGAATATTGAAACAATGGCACTTAGGGAATTCCAAATTTTAATCTTATTACCTGAAGACAGTAAAAGTTCACCCTACTTACAACAATTGCCATGAAATTACTATCTTTACTACCATAACTAACCAAGGTCATTCTTGTATATTACATAAACAACAATGTTTTACCTGTATGCGAATTTTCAGTTACTTATATTGTAGTATAATACTTTTGCAACCATAGATCGCCCAAAAGGACCACTGGGAAACGCTGGTTTAAGAAGTTTTCTGCTGCCATTGGTCGACAATCTGGAGGTTAGAAGTCCAAAATTCTATCGACAGCTACTAGACAAGGAGTGCGAGGAGAAGGCCAGCTACTGAAGGAAACGTTGGTAGAGGTCCCAAACGTCTGCACTACAGCTGACTGCTAAACAAAAAATTGCAAAAGCTTCATCGGGATGACCGTCCACTGGTGGTCTGATGGTCTCACTCACCGGAGTGTTTTGCTTGCCATTCGTCGAATTAAAGAGAGCCAAACCTATGATGTGATAGCGAACTCCATCAATGACCTGCAAACTGAATTTGGCATTGAAAAGAAGGTCGTCACCGCCATAACGTACAACGGCTCAAACTTTTTGGATTTTAACAAGTTGATGAAACCTCTGATAACTCCAACGACGGGAATTCCGAGAAAAGTTTTTCAAGATATCGAAGATTTTGAGTGCTGGGCTTGCACGTCCTCCCGTACCAAAGAAAAGGCAACGTCTTGACTCCGAACATAGCGATGAAGAAGCTTCGAACCAGAGCATTGACTCCATCGAGCCCCTACCTGACAAAATTCGTTTTTCTCCTCATTTCAAATGCAGATGCTACCTACTTAACTTAGTAGCTGCCAAAGACTGAGTCCGTTTCAAGGACCATCCGAGCTCATTTACAAAGTTGAAGAGGAAAGTTGTTGGAAAACTACAGGCAATCTGGAATCAGTAGAACAGGAGTTATTTGAAGGCCAATCTTATCAAGTTGACTTTGGGCAAATTATTCGTTATTTACAATGCCACTCGATGGAACGGATACTACGACGCTATAGATTTTGCCCGAGATTTCCTGGTCAACAAGAAGGATGCGTTTGACAAGCTTTGCAAAGACCTTGGTGACATCAAGAAATTTACTCAGGCTGAGGTTGAGTACGTCATCAAGTAAACCATCATCATGAAGCCCTTGTCTAAGGCTCCGGATCTATTTTAAAACGAATTAAACGTCTCAATTGGATGTCTGTTGCCTTCCATACAGCCACTAAAAGAAGAGTTATTGGGAAATGTATGCCATCGATTGTCCATTGTAAAAGTCTCATTAAAGCCGTGCTGTGGGGTTTGCAGAAGAGATTTGGCGACATGTTTCATGACTCAAGGCTCCGCCTTGCTGCACACTCTAATCCTCATTCTCCGACATTCTCCGAGCTGGAAGCTCTCTGTAAGTAAAATTGTTGTCATTTCTCTCAATAGCCTACTATATCGAGTCCTGTTCTTTTTAAAATTGAAACTTAACATTTAAAAACCTTTGAATTGAATTTCTGTAAAGGTCCGACAGCTCCAACTTTAGCGAATCGACCGCGGATTAAAATCGTGGCACGAAGCAGCGAGGGTGGTTCTTGGATGTCTGCAAAAAGTGCAGCTCGAGTGATCTTGACGATGTGGATTGTTACTTCAATAAGAAGCAAGGGGATCGATCTCAGCTAGACAGATATCCGACAATCAAATCGATTTTCAGGTGTATTTTAATCATTTTTATATCCATTATAAATCACAAATTGAACTGATTAAGCCTTTAACATTTCATAATTTTTTAGGCAGTACAACACTGTGTTGCCCTCGCCTGCAGCTTGCGAGCGTACATTTAGTTTAGGGGACTCATCTTCACTGCCAAACAAGGATTGATGACCGACGACACCTTGGAGAAGTTGACTTTGTACAAAAGTAACAACAACGTATTCAAAGATTGGAAAGAGACTTTCCAATCTTTTTGGGGCAATTTGGTTCACAATTTTTCTATTGTCACTTATGTTAATTATTATTTAATTAATAATTGTATAACTGTCGTGTATTCGAGTTACTCCTTCCTACTAAGTGATTAACTGATAAATAAAGCGATGGGAACGGGCTGCCAATAAATAAATATTTGGAAATATATTGAAACTTTTTTATGAGCGGATTTGTGAGCGAATATGCGAAGCGCCCGCTCAAGAAATTTTCTGTGCGGATTTGTGAGCGTCCGTTCATAAAAAGCTGCTAAGCGACGAATTGAGCGCCGCTAAAATTTTTCTGAGCGAATCTTATGTCTGGTGTGTGTGTGTGTGTGTGTGTGTGTGTGTATGCCAACTTTCTAACTAAACTTCTAACTTTCTCTCTAATATCATATATATATATATATATATATATATATATATATATATATATATATATATATATTTATATATATATATATATATATATATATATATATATATATATATATATATATATATATATATATATATATATATACATATATATACATATATATATATATATATATATATATAAAATAAATTATGTAAAACATTATACGCAACAAGGGTTTCTGTCAAGTGAACTTGATAATGAACATAAGTTGCACATTCTAACACCTAGTGCAATACTGTTCGCTGACTCTATGTCAACTTTCTAACTCTGTCTCTTCTAACTTTCTTTCTAATATCCTTCATTCTTCTAAAAATCACTTATTCTTGGTCTGCGAATGCTCTTTAGTGAGCTGAACTCGTCTTCGTGGGCCTTGGTATGTGCTCTCTATATGACAATAACCCGGAGGAGGATTAACCACATGGAGAATAAACGCATAGAAAGATGGTATATATAAAATAGTATGTTAGATGAATTTTTATATTTACTTCTTTGTAGTGCCCAGTCTTTTCAAAAAAGCTCTCTTAATTATTATACTCGTTATCTGATCTATATTTAAATTATTATGGTTTCGGTTTCAACCCAACCTTGAATTTCAAATGTACCTACATCTGTATCTTCCAGTGCTATGCTAGACAATTGGATTGATATTTTCAAAGTTCCCTGGAAAAGTAGCAAGCTGAAATCATGGATTTGCTCCACAAAAGTGCTCCTCTTTTGCCAAAATACGAATGTACAGTGATAAGGGTTATTTATGATGATATATTTACATACTTATTTAGAAAAATCTAAAAAAAAACCATAGCAATGTATTCTCTAACTTTATCTACTTCTAATCTACACTTTTTTCTCTATCACTGCATCTTGATTATATGCAACTGTACGCTTTACATGCTCGCTCTACATACAATTTTTAAATATTTTCTACATTACTTTTTTTTTTTTTCTTTTACTCTAAATAATGATTTATTAATATGATCTAATTATTATGTAGATGCATCACAAAAATGAATCCTGAAAAAGGAAATTAAAAAACTGGTAAAAAGTATGTTGGACCTCACCCAAAAGTTTTGAGTTTTGTAAACGAACTAGCGCTGCTTGAATGGACAGACTATCAATAGATCAAAAGACGTTTTGTTTATATTTGTTATAACTATTACAATATAATATATATATTAGCTATTATAATATAGTATAATCATAAAAATTATATATATATATATATATATATATATATATATATATATATATATATATATATATATATATATATATATATATATATATATATATATATATATATATATATATATATATGTATATATTTAAACAATTTTAAAATGTATTCTACAAAATCGGGGGCTCAATGTTCTTAAAAGAACAGAGCAATTATAAAGTAGTAGAAAATCACTTAAAAATTTTTTTTTTCATTTAACACTGTGTTTCATCAATAAAGACTCATCAGATTTTCTGATGAGTCTTTATTGATGAAACGCAGTGTTAAACTTTTGTTAAGTGATTTTCTACTAATTTATATATATATATATATATATATATATATATATATATATATATATATATATATATATATATATATATATATATATATATATATATATATATATATATATATGTAATAACTACTATAATATAATGCTTACATTTATTATAACTATTCTTACTGTACTAATTATTTTATCAACATATGAGGAGTTCATTTGGAAAACGCACAAGTAAATTGAATTTAAGAAAACTAGATAAAACTGAGCTACTCATAGTTGTGCATTAATAGAAAATTGAAATATTTTAGACTTAGACGTTTTAGTTTTAGACGTTTTGCTGTGTTATGGTCTAAATGATTAAAATAGATTTTCTTAAATGTTTTGTAAGTGGCTAAAGTACTTAAAACTACTGAGTTTTTTTATGTTTGATATTTAGTATATTAGAATTTTTAATTATTTAAAATACGAGTAGTTACTTTATAGTCGAATTACATTTTAATAACAACATGTAAATTCTATTCATTTTTTTATGACTTTCGCGTATTTTACTCTGTAAAATGAGTTATGTAACTGTCTATTTGCTGAATTAACGGAGTTTTTCTGTTAATTTAAACGGAAAAAATGAAATACAGAAACCGTAAATTTTACGGAGAAAGTGCTGTCTCTTTGCTGCCTGACTTTCTCCGTTAATTTATACGGAAAAAATTAAATACGGAAACCGTGAATTTTACCGAGAAAGTTCTGTCTCTTATTTAACGGACTTTTTCCGTTGATTTTTACGGAAAAAAAGAAACTATGAAAACCGTTAATTTTGATGGAGAAAGTGCTGTCATTTTGCTGCCGGACGTGTAAATGAAAAATATGAACCTTTATAAACATACAACAACCAAGTTTCTTGAATTTTTCAGTAAGCTTTGCATCTACTTACAACTCGTAGATTCAACTTTTGCAACGTTGAATCTACGGCGAATTTTTTAACAGTGTAAAATTTTATCAATAAATTTTAATTCTATAGCAAAATATTTAAGCATTCAAAAATTGTGACCATATAAAGCATTCAAAAATTATGATCAAAGGACTAATAAAATTGTCTAAAAAAAAACAAAAACTTTTTGTTAAATATTTAAGGCATAAAACATATAAAAATGAAATAAACTACAAAAAACTATAAAAACTTATTTGAAAAAACAAAAAACACACTCTAAAAAAATTTGTTATGTAAAGTTGCTGGAAAAAACCAATAGCGACACTAAAAAAACGTGGAATTCAAACAATTAATTGGTAAAAATAAATGTGTAAAAATAATCTCCCCCAAAAGCTTTTAATTGACGGGGAAATGATTTATGATAAAAAAAATTAGCTGAAAAACTAAACACATTTTTTCTTGAAGAAGGGCCAAACTTGGCGAGTAAAATTCCGCCAAGTACCATAGAGTTTGAATCTGATATTAAACCGTGTACTACTATTATGGAAGAATCTAATTTAAATCTAAGCGAGATAAAGAATGCTTTTAATAGTCTTAAAAGTAATTAAAGTGCATTGACAAAATTAGTGTAAATGTTGTTAAGTCAGTTTTCCATATCATTGAACCGTCATTATTTCATATTTTTAACCTTTCATTAAAACTAGGTGTTTTGCCAAAAAAACTTAAAGTTGCCGTAATCACTCCGATTTTTATATCTGATGACGAAACTAATATTTCCAACTACAGACCTATTTCCGTCTTACCTTGCTTCTCAAAATTATTGGATCGAATTATGAACAGCAGACTTTAATTCAACTAACCATGAGGTAATCAAACTGATTAATCATGTATCTTTGGCTTGAAGATACCTGGCAAACTGTTTTATGAAACTGGCAATGTGTTATTTATAAAAAAATTGAAAAAGAAAAACACATTACATGTGGTGTGCCCAAAGGTTCAATTTTAGGACTGTTATTATTTTTATTGTATATAAATGATTTGTACTTAGCATCAAGTATTTTAAATGTTATATTGTTTGCAGACAACTCCAATCTTTTTTAATGGAACAAAAACATAAAAGTTCTCTTTAATATACTTAATGAAGAACTATTAAAAATAAACGAGTGGTTTTTAAGAAATAAGCTTTCGTTAAATGTAGAAAAAACTAAATTTATTTTATTCTCCAAACCTAGTAAAGGTGATGATGTTCCTCTAAAGTTACTTAATCTTTTAATCAATAAAATATTTATTAAAAGGGAATCAATCGTTAATTTTTTACGAGTAATACTATGTAAAAATTTGT
This sequence comes from Hydra vulgaris, assembly GCF_038396675.1. Taxonomy (NCBI): domain Eukaryota; kingdom Metazoa; phylum Cnidaria; class Hydrozoa; order Anthoathecata; family Hydridae; genus Hydra; species Hydra vulgaris. The sequence goes on from NC_088921.1 coordinate 44,140,045, forward strand.
TATGGAAACCGTGTATAAAATACATAGAAAATAAAATCTCAATAAATATTTCCATATTATATAAAACTCAACCATATCTTAACACTGCTTCATTGAAAAAAATATACTTTTCATTTATTCATAGTTTTATCTCTTACTGTAATATTGTATGGGGTAGTACTAACTATAGTAAATTAAAAAAACTTTATAGTAAACAAAAACACGCATGCGGGATTGTATATGGTGCACACAGAACTTTTCATTGCAAACCTCTTTTAAGGAAGCTTGGTGCCCTAAGTATCTATGAACTTAATATACACCAAGTTCTACAATTCATGTTTGAAATAAAATATGGGCTTTCCCCTATTGTATTTCAGTCTTACTTTAGTGAAATCTCGCACAAGTATCCTACTAAATTTTCAATTAACAACTTTATTGTACCAAAAACTAATTTAAAACTAAGTTCTTACCAAATCCAACACCGTGGACCGTTTCAATGGAAACACTTTTCAAAATTTATTACAAAAAAAAAATAATATTTAAAACATCTCTTTGGAACATTTCAGGAAAGAATCTAAGAGTCTCTTATTACAAAATGACTTTGATTTAAAATATCTCTTTTAAAATAAATACATAAATAGTATAAATTATCTAAAAAAATAGTTATTAACACTACTTCTCTTTTGTTGCAGTTTTATTTTTATTTAATTTTTTTTTGTTAAAAAACTTTAACACTTATATTGTTGTTATTCTTTGATATATTGCGTTATATTTCAACACTAATATTTATATTATATTAATATTTCCATTGTAACTAACGTGTGTAAAATTCTTATTATGTACTTAGCTACTTTTCATTTTTGTATATAAACTGACGATTTTTTCAATGTAAATGGGGCTCGATGATTAAACAGTTTATGTCTTCTGCTTGCTCTAGCTCTCTTAATTATTAACACGATTTGTTTCATTGTAAATTTTAATATACGGCAAATAATAATAAAAATAAAATAAAGTTTAAACCCCCTCAATTTGAGGGAGTTTCAAATTTTTATATGGTCATAACTTTTGAACGCTGAGAGATAATAATATGAAACTTAAAATTTATTGATAAATATAAGTTGAGAATAGTGCAAAAAATATATTATCAACTTATTGCTCTCACGTTTGAAACGAGAAGATCAAGAAATGCTGGATCCGCCAGTGATAAATATATGTATATATATATATATATATATATATATATATATATATATATATATATATATATATATATATATATATATATATATATATATATATATATATATATATATATAAATATATATATAAAATATATATATATATATATATATAAAATTGAAGTTTTATTAATTTGATCATCCATTTCTGATGAATCTTTGTTGATGAAACACAGTGTTAAATGAAAAAAATTTTTGTTAAGTGATTTTCTACTACTAATATATATATATATATATATATATATATATATATATATATATATATATATATATATTTATATATATATATATATATATATATATATATATATATATATATATATATATATATATATATATATATATATATGTATGTATATATATATATATATATATATATATATGTATATATGTATATATGTATATATATATATATATATATATATATATATATATATATATATATATATATATATATATATATATATATATAAATGAATAATCAGAGAATATTATCTATCCATCGAAGTATTTATGCTTCATGTTATCGGAAAACAAAACAGTTTGTAAAAGCCTTAGTTTTTGGAGGAGAAACTTTAGAAGAAATTTTTTATATTCCCAAAACTATCTGAAGCAAAAATCAAAGGTGGTATATTTGTTTGAAATAAGATGTTGAAGTCAGAAAAACTCAAAAGAGCAATCACAAAAGTTGAAAATGTTATTTATTCGTATTTATGTTATTATTCGTTATTTAGTTTGTGGATTCCTAGGAAATTGCAAGAATCATAATTAAAAACAACTGGTTGCAAAGCTTACTGAAAAATTCAAGAAACTTGGTTGTTGCATGTTTATAAAGGTTCATATTTTTCATTCACACCAAGAATACTTCCGAAGATTAATACAACATACTGATTTTGTTTGCGCTTACATCAGGAAAACATAAAATTAAGCATAAATAAAAACTATCGATATTACGTCGAAACGAATATGATTTTTGAATTCAGTGGCAACAAGTTACATAAACATTAAAAACTTATTTGAGCAGCCGCGGCGAAGTGGTTTGAGGCTCAGAACTAAAAAGTCAGTGGTTATATGCCAGCTCTGACTGGCATCGAACTACGATAATATATATGACAAGCAACATTGGTATTGAAGGAGCTGTAAACTTTCTAGTTTAATGCTTTTTCCCGGTACTCTGCGATAAGAACCCAAAGATACCATAATAAAAAGAACTATAAAATAAGATACCATATTTACCATATAACTTCAATAATACTACATGAAAAAATGGGAAATATAAAATTTATATTTTTATTTTACGTAATTTAATAAACATGCCAATAAAAAAAAGTATTATTGTTCAATTGCATCAAAAGTACAGTGCATCATACTTTAAAAGCAAGACTCTTACAATTAAGTTATCATTTTAATACATATTTCAATTCCATTTTTGCAAACTAAAAGTAGAAGCGGTAAACTCTGAACATCAAAGTTCCAGGTAAACTCTGAACATCAAACTTTTATATATATATATATATATATATATATATATATATATATATATATATATATATGTATGTATATATATATATATATATATATATATATATATATATATATATATATATATATATATATATATATATAAATATTGTATAAGAAGTATTTCCTAAAATTGTACTATAATTGGTTGAAAACAATTTAGGCTTCAGTAGGTTATCTAAAAATTAGTTCCACTTTGTTCCAGATTTTCTTTTTGTAGAACAACTTAGTAGGTCGAAATTTTTTTAGGTCAAACAATCTGACACGATTTTTATGCAACTTGTTACATTGAACAAAAATGCCCTAAAAATTAGGCCTCACCCTTCTAAATGTTTGGGTAAATGTTTTTTCTAAAAAAGTTTCTTTAAATAAGACTACAATTTATAAAAAAAATACATACTTTATTTGCCGTTTAAAAGTATGAAAATGCGAGACATGTAAATTAAGGTTATAAGTTTACAACATCCTCAAAGCAAGACGGGGAATAATTTTCAAACGGTTATACTTTCTAAACACCATTTTGTTTTTTAATAATATTTTAAATCCTAAACCTCAAACCCTCATATATATGTATATATATATATATATATATATATATATATATATATATATATATATATATATATATATATATATATATATATATATATATATATATATATATATATACCGTATAATCGCCTTAGCTCGGTCACTTAAGCTTTAAACATTTATTTATCACGCATAAATTAAAAATTTTTAATTTTTTTTCCTGAATTATACAGAAAATTATATTTATAATTGATATTGTAAAAATAAAAAAATGAAAAATAAAAACTAATACTCAATATTTAGCTTAAAATGAAAATATCTACTTTGACCGAACTTTCAATACCATCTCATAAGTTCGGCCGCCATATAAATACTAATAACGTATCACAAACTTAACGTCACAAATAATGAAAACTAATTTTTAGATGTTGTTTTATTGTAAAATTATGATATAAATGCAGGTAATACCAGTAACTAAGGAGGGCGTCGCCCCGGGCTCAAAAAAAAAAGTCTTTTTGGACACCAAAGAAAAAAGGAGTACATAAAAAAAAAGCCTTTTTAAATATAAGTAGTAGTATTTTTAATTTTTATTGTAGTTATCACATTTGCTACGCCACTAGCTAATAATATTAAAAATATATTTTACAATTAATTTAAAAAGGTTTTTTCGATTAACACTTAATTGCTTTAAATGAGCTTTGTATGTTTATTGGCAATTCTTACGCGTATCGTTAACCATAGTAGAACAGCAAGATCCACACAACCAATCGTCTCAGGATTCGCAACACTTCCATTATTGCCTTTGAGCTGTAATTTTATCTCCAAAAAATGTCACAAGCTTGATATTTTTAAAAACTCAAAAAACCGTCAGTTAATTTTGAAATTTTAAACAAATTTTTTATTTAAATAAAATACCATAGTGTGTATCTATTATGAAAATCTCAAAATTTATTGATAAATTTACAGGTAAAATTACCGGTAAATTTCGCAAAACATTCGCAAAACTTATCAACATTTCACAATATTACTGCTAATTGTCTCCTTCGTTATTTATCCGTGAATGACCGAAGTTAGAGTATTTCAAAATTTTACTAATTTTTATAAAATGTAGTTAATTTTCAAAAATTAATAATTTTTTTTTGGTAAATATAATTAATTTGGTGATTCTTAATAAGACTAAGATTAAATATAGTCATTTATTTTAATAATTTGCTTATTTTAGATTTTAATAGTTTGCATTTTTTCAATTTGTTGTTTTGCTGAAGAATCATTTCAGCAGATGCTGAAGAATCATTTCAGCAGATGCTGAAGAATTATTTCAGCAGATGCTAAAGAATTATTTCAGCAGATGCTAAAGAATTATTTCAGCAGATGCTGAAGAATTATTTCAGCAGATGCTGAAGAATTATTTCAGCAGATTTGCTGAAGAATTATTTCAGCAGATTGCATATATCATTATTTTTTTAAAGGTTCATGTTTACGAACTAATTACAAATATTATTTTGCATACTTTTTTTATATTTTTTCTTAAATGACCGAGTTACATGGTGACCGAACTTAGGCGATCTTACGGTATATATATATATATATATATATATATATATATATATATATATTATATATATATATATATATATATATATATATATATATATATATATATATATATGTATATGCTTATAATTCAAAAAGTACCCAAACAATACTTACGAAGTAAATAAAATGCAGTGTTGATTGAGAGACTTTTTTTTTGTTCCAAATATGATATTACATTGATTATTTTTGGAAAAACCATTTTCTTTTGCTAAGTTTTACCAACAATATAATACTTTTCTAAAATAAAAAAAAAATTTCTTAACAATATCGATTAAGATTAGTTTCAGTTTTGTTTTCGATGAACGTCATTATTTGAGTATAGATAAAATTATTACAACAAATGTAAATATTGCATTTAACTCACAATTAAATTTGATTGTTTTGATAAAGAACCATTAGTTTCAAAATAAATCAAACTAAAAAAAAAATATTAACAATTTATAAATTTCTCAAACTGATAAAAAAAAAAAAGATTGACATTAATAACTTAGTTTTGTGCCAATTATTATACCGAATAACATCACTTGACTTTACTTTATGAACAAGTCAAGTCAAAAAGAAAAAGCAAAACCCTCAATAGAAAATTAACAGTTTTTACATATAAATCATTTTTTTACCTTTTAAGTATAATCGATAATACGTTTTATTATATAACACTAAAATAAAAGTGATGTATAACTAACGCAGCTTTTATTAGAATAAAAATAAAAATTAGTCAATTTTGAATTTAATTTCGCATTTAATGACTATAACAATTATAATAAATAGTATTTTATTATAGCAAACAATATATCGCTATCACAGTCTAATCATTTTTCAAAAAAACTTTTTTTGTAGTGTTTTTCTTTTTCATATTAATAACTTCATATAATATAAAATCTATACGTTATTTAATACATTGTATATATGATATCTTTTTATAATCTTGTTGTGACATCTTTTTTAACTTTGTTACTTTAGTTTAAGTTGATACTTTTAATTAAACTGATATTTTTGAACAGACTTTTTGTTCTTTATCGCTTTTTTTAAACAATCTTTGACATTATTTTAACTGAGACCGTTCTCAATGACGTGTTAGAATTTAAACGACATTTATAAAAATAGCTCTTGTCTCAGGGTTTTTATTAAAACTAAAAATGAAAGTAAGGGTTATTAAATACTCTAAACACATTTAAAAAAATTATAAATTATTGATCGCCAAAATAAACATTGTGAAAAACATTAGTATTAAAAACGCGACATAAGTGGTGAATTTTAATCAACTTAGTTTGGCTTTTCCCAATTATTTCAACTTTTTAGTGTTGTATAAGAGGTGCGAGACAAACTGACTATAAACCTTATTACACTAATATGTATTATAATAATTTTTTTGTTGGATAAGCAAACTGTGAAGTATGAACTGCAATGACCATTTAGACCAATAGTGTTCCAATGTAATCCCGATTTAGACATGCGTAATGCATATATTAGATTATGAGAACCAATTCATTTGCTAACCCACTGCCAACCATAATGCTAGGCTTAACTAACGTAAATCATAACGATACGTTGGTGTCGACCTAACTTTGTATTATGATGAAGTATTGTAGACATTATTCTAGTGACACCTACTTTAATACTAATAGTGTTCGTTAGATCACTTGTGTGTTAACACACCAAAGGTTCAGGTATCATATTCAAGCAGTCAATCATATGCTAAAGCAACATATGCTAAAGCATATATGATAAACTATAATGCTATGTAATTCAGTTGACCCTACGGTCAACTGAACTATGTTGGCTTATCTCCTTTGCAAGATGGTATTTTTTATCAGAGCCCCTTTGAAATTTGGAGGAGTTAACAAACAATTCCCAAAACTTAGCAAGTTTCTCGCAGTTTTGGGAATTGTTTAGATTTTGATATAAGTGGTATAAGAGTTTTTAACTAATTATTAAATAAGTATTTATTTAATAATTAGTTAAAAGCTCTTTGCCTAATACTATTCTACATTTTGGATGCAAGATTACGAAACTATTACGATGATCAGTGGCGGATTAAGACTTTTCGGGACCCGGGGCTATTTAAAAGTAGGAGGCTCCGTTCCACTAACAACGACAAAAATGAGTAAAACAAAGACTTTTTTGAAAACGCTATCACTGATATTTATTTATATACACATTTTATATTTATTTTATTGAATTAAGTTGAGTGATTTTTTTCTGCTTTTCTTCCCCGCAAACACAAACCAAAGTTTCTAATAATTTTGACTCAATAGTTAATCTTGTTATATTACTTAAACGACTCTGGACCATTAGAGTAGAGAATGATCTCTCAGCCTCGCAATTTGTTATGGGAATAGTTAGAAACAAGCGATATGCTATATAAACATTTGGAAATACATCAATAATATCGGTTTCAACAATCCAATTTAAAACATGCAGAGGAATCAATGTGTTTTCAGTCTCAGATTTATCTTTTTTATGCGAAAGTAACATACTGCTTGCTGTATGCAAATCTAATTCAACTTTTTGAAGAAATTTGCTAACTGCATTAAACCTCTTAAGTATGTGATGTCAAAGAACAGCCATGAATGCAAACTCTATATGACATAGCGCTGCATAAATCCCATCAAAATTTTCTACTAAACTTTTTGAAGCATCTGACCTACATGACCATCGTGTATCTGATAGGCGCTTGAGTGTAGCATGATTTCCTTTCAATAAATCCCATCTATGTGTCGAAGCTACAAAAAATAAATACAAACTCTGGAGAACGCCAAAAAAAAAATTTTTTATTATTATTCTATTATTATTTTTTATTATTATTCTATTTTATTTTGCCGTTTAACAAATTTGACAGTTTCCATAAATTTAAAATTAAGTTAATGGCCGGAGCAAGAAGAAGGCATAATTTGCCTTATCGCCAAGCACCGTGTTACAATTTATAATTTTTACAAAGTTGCTTCAAGAATATATAACATAAAAGAAAAATTAAATGAATGTTTACAAAAGATATATAATAAATAAAGTAAAATATCGTTTAATACATAATATCATAAATAGATTGAGTAAAAGTAAGAGTTAATATATAAAACTTTATATATATTTTAAGTAAAATATATAAAAGATAAAGTAAAATATCATAACTAGATTAGGTAAAAGTAAAAGTGAATATATAATAACTTTATATATATAAATACGCACAAAAAATAAAATAAAAAGCGAGAAAATGTGATTTTTGATAATGATTATTGTTAAAAAATTTTAACCTTTTTTTTTTTTTTTTTTTTTTTCTTTTGAATAATTACGAAAATGCGAATAATTAACTTGTTTTTCAGTTTTTAAATTATATATCTGATCTATTTTTAAAAGAAAGACTTATAATAATATAAGTCAAAATCTGCGTTTAAAAAAAAACTGTTTTGAATCAGTTTTAAACTGATGAAGAGATTTTTTTTTCCGGAAACAATGTTTGGAAATCTTTTCCAAAAGTGGTCCGCGATTCTGAATTGAATAAGAAACTTGTTTAGAATAAGATTTTGGTATAACAAAGTTGTTAGCGGAAAATCTTGTAGCATATTTATGGTGTATTACTTTAAAATAAGTTTCAAATATTTTGGGGGACAGTCCATATTTTGTTTTATACATGAACAGTAGAACAAGATGGATATTAAGTTTGAAAATATTCAGGGCACCAATTACACGTAAAAGAGGTTCACAAGGAACCGCTCTACCAGATCCAAATATGATTCTAACAGCATGTTTTTGCTTGCTATAAAGTTTTTTTAGCTTAGTGTAATTAGTACTTGCCCACATGATGTTGCCGTAAGTTAAGTAACTATGTTAAGTAACTATGTCAAGTAACTATGTTAAAGTAAGTAAATGTTAAAATAGTTGATAGAATTGATGCACTCACTGACACTGCACTGCCCTACTAAATTTAAAGAATGTCCAGCGCAGGGGATACAAAAAGCTAATTCACTCCGCTCTTTTAAACGTGCTTGTAATCCATAATTGACAATTGGTTATATCAATATCATATCTTTCCAGTAGATCTAAAATGTCAGTAATCAAAGATTTACCGTCGTGGCTTTTAATTTGTAGAAAACAAAAAAATTGTTCATACACGTGGCCATTTAGATAATAACGAAATATCACAGAAAGTTGATCCATGTGAGAAATATCAGGAGTCGAATCTACGATAGTTCCCCAGTATTTTGCTTTTTTTATTTCGGTAATAATGTGCGTTAAAACCTTTTGAGACATAATATCAATTAGCTCTTCACAAATAGTTTTAGACAAATAATTTACATTACCTTTGCCTTTATTTGCAAAAGTGTCAATGTGTTGCTTTAAAACTGGATCAAATTGAGTCAACAGTTCTAACATGCCTAAGTAATTTCCGTTATTTGACGATCCTATAACTTCATTATGGCCTCAAAATGCTAAACCTCTTTCGGCTAAAAAACGAATAACCGCTACTATTCTATTTAAGATTGCAGACCAATAATTAAATTTCCTTTTAATCTGGCTTACCATATATTCATCGACATGAGTATTTTGTTTTATGAATTCTATCCACTTAATCATATATTGAATATGTTCCTTGCTGTTTTCGTGGCCGAAAATAGTTTGTTTAGCTTTTTTCCAATTGTAAAAGCCACTTTTGACAAATACGTTGTCGTAATCAGTTGAAAACAACTTGTAAACATAACAAAATACACATCCAGTGGATTCAGAAAACATTAACCATTTTCGGTCACACTTTTCGCCATTATTCATCACTTTTTGAAAATATTTAACTAAATAATATCTGTACTGGTTTTTGAAAATCCGCTTCGAAGATTCAAAATTAGATTCTTTATTTTAAAAAAAGCATACCCCTTGTTTAAATACTTCATACGTTCATTTTCCTTTAATTGTAATGGCCATAAAGCAGGGTCTTCGCTGATAAAAAATCATAATAAATAAGCCTAATAAAAAAATAATAAGTAACAATTTATAGAATAAAAATATTAACTGCCTAAAAAGTAAATTGTTTGTTTAGCAGATGTTAGAGGTGTCATTAAAGATAGTAAAAATTGGAGTACCTGAGTCAAGCTCATTATTATGCATTGTAGATTCAACACTTTCAACTTCTTGAATTTCATTTGAAGGACCTCGGCAGGCTACCTCATTTTCCGTGTTATTGTTTTCATCTTTTCTTTCATTGTTTTTATTATTATCTACAGTTTGTGGAAATTGCATATTAGTTTGGTTTGATGAAAAAAAAATTGTCATTTTCGGAAGTTTAGCTACCATTTCCTCTCTCTCTTTCTTCAATCTTCTTTTAGAAGCTCCATTTTCATATTTTCTGAGCATTTTAATTATAACTGTATAACCTGAAAAGTGTTAAACTGTTCTTTTTTTCTCTTTCACGAATTTAGCACTTCAGCTATTAAATGCACACAAGTACTCTTTTGTGCGGAAGTACAAAATAATTGTAGAATTGAAACCGTTAATGCATTTTCAATAACAATATAATTATTCAAGTCATTAATACTTTTTTTAAGGGAATTGTTTTTGTAGCAATTTGTACAAATTTTACATTCAATTATTGCTATAAGGCGCTGTTACCAATCTAGTAATTTTTTTTTGTAGAAGTAGTTGCGCTCTTTCGTTGTCAAAGACCGAAAAAAATATATAATGCAGCGTTTTTGTTGACAGTTATTTTATTTTTGTGCTTTTGTTTTCAGACAATTTAGTAAATTTAACTATGGCTCTTTTAAGTTAATAAAAGATTTAATTTTCAGAGTTAATAAAAAATTATTTTCTTTGAATCGGGGCCCCTAAAATTGTGGGGCCCGGGGTTATAGCCCCTAGCCCCCCCTTCCCTCCCTCCTTGATCCGCCACTGACGATGATACCGTATTTATAAAGAAAAATATGAACTAATTTATTTAGAAAAACAACACTTTTTGTCTGTTTATGGTGTAATACGACATGAAATTAGAATATTTACGACAATAATTGTAGTTATTGTAATTTCATGTTGTATTACACCACAAACAGACAAAAAGTGTTGTTTTTCTAATTGCTTGGAATAATTATTGCTATGAATTAATTACAACAATTATTGTTATTTTATTTACCAGTAACAATACAATAACAATAAAGAAAAAGAAAACTAATTTATTGTTATTGCGATATGATATTGTATAAATTTTCCAGTATCAATGCCAAAATGTCAGATCCTTGTATGAAAAAATGTTGTACAAAATAACGAAAATAATACATTTAGCTTTAATTTGTAGTTGTTTATAAATAAATTTTTGTTTTTTCTTGGGTAAATTTTCTAGATAACCGTTTGTTATACTTACCATTGGTGTTTAGAAGATTTAGGAAATATTTTTTATAATGTAACTTTTTAACAAAAATGTTTTCTATTTTATCTTCTTTGTACCACTGGCTATTTTAACTTCAATAGTCTTAAAGAAATGTTTCTCAAGGATGAAAATTTTATTATTTTTAAATATATTGCAAAAAAGTAGATATTTGCAGACATAATACTACTAAAGATCAATATTATTTTTCAAAATTTTTACATCAATAATTCGGATCCGATTTTATCAGAAATGGTATGTTGGAACCTCGTTAAAAAAATGTTCAATTAAAACATAGAAAATAAAAAAAGATGTAAATAAGTGTTTAACCTCATATATATAGCTATTTAAACAAAGTTATTAATTGTTGTATAATAAAATCAAAGTTGTGACAAATTAAAATATCTTTTAACTTTTAAGAATTTTTAAAACTTTTAAAAAACTTTTAAAATTATTAGATTGAAAAAAGCTTAATTAAATCAAAAGAATTTTCCGTTTGATATACAAAAAGTCGAAATGTTAAAAAAGAGAATTTTTTACAGAAAATAAAAAAATTGACTTTTCCCTTACATGGTTGGAATATAAATTGTATAAAGATGTTTTATTTTTAATATTTGTGAACAAGCAGTTAGTATAACATCCAAATATGAAGGTTTCAGTTACTAATTTTCTATAAAATATTTAACTAGGATACCTAATTTTTTTTTTTTTTTTTTTTTTTTACCAATTAATCTAAAAGAGTCATCCCGGAAATCAAAAAAAAACCAAACAATCTTTAAAAAAGAAGAAAAAGTAATTAGAGCGAAGAACGTTTGTTTACTTTTAATTTTTATTACTTAATTACACTGTACAACAACGAAAAAAAAACGGAAATGCCATTGACACTACCTTATGTATTTTGATTTGGAGATTACGAAAATGATGTCCGTTTTGTTGTGTGACCCACCAAATTTGGTTAAATTCACATTTTCAAATTTTCGATTTTCACTATGAAAGTTGTCAATGTGATTTTTAATATATTTATTAGCAGTTGTTTATGATTTATTTATTAGCATTTCTTTATCGCATACCTATTTGCATTTGTTTAACCTTGTATTAGACTAAATGTAAGTATGTTTTATTTTAGATAAACTACAGTTAGCCATGTAATATAGATATAATACAGTGTATATTGAAACAAGAAGTGCCCAGAACTTGTAAAAATCAAGCCGACAACTTTTGCTGCATTTGAGGCGAACTGACTTTAAAGAGATGCAGACGAAGATTGACGCCACATGTGAAAAAACTGTATGAACTATACTTTGGTTGCAAAACCAGCGACCAGGATAAGAACTGGGCGCCTCGTGCATGCTGTGTGAGGTGCGCTAGTTCACTATCGTTGTGGGCGAACAGGACTGGTGGAGGACCAACATTTGGGGTGCCAATGGTGTGGCGTGAACCCCAAAATCATTGCTCAGATTGCTATTTCTGTTCTGTTAACATATCAGGTCGCAATTCTAAGGGTAAGAAAGCTATAGTGTACCCAAATCTACCTTCAGCTATTCGTCCTGTTCCTCATTCGGCTGAACTCCCTGTTCCTGAACCTCCATCGGAAATCCCAAACACGGACAGTTCTGATTCAGACGAGGATACTGATGACGATGATAGTTACGAGTTGCCAGAAGATACAGAGCGTAAACCCCACTTCATAACAGGATCTGACCTGAAAGATCTCGTTCGAGATTTGTATTTAACAAAGCAACAGAGTGAATTGCTGGCTTCACGTCTCCAGGAATGACATCTGTTGGCTGGTGATGCAAGAGTGTCGTCGTTTAGAAAGCGATCACGGGAACTGCAGCAATACTTCTCTATGGATGAAGAACTTTGCTTCTGTAATGACATCAGTGGATTGTTTGATGATCTATGAATACAATACGGATATTTCAACCTAATTTGGTTCTTGTTTTTTTCAAAAAGTTAAAAATTGTTGTACAGTGTTATTTATCATATCATCCAATGATATTTTGTAATATTATATGTTTGAAGTTGGCATTAAATAACTTTATGGCTTTATATAAAATAGCTTTTGATTAAGTTTAATAAGTCAACAAAAGATAAATTGAAACCGAAAACATTAATGAGACATTCTTAACAATATTTATTTAAAAAAAATAAAAAAAAAAAACAGTATAAAAGTATCTGGCGTGCAGCGTTTACAAAAGATATCAAGTTTTTGTCGACAGACTTTTAAACTTGCGTATGCTTTGAGGAATTTTTAGCACTTGTGTAAATTTAAAACTAAATCTGTTTGGTTTTTAGATGCTATAGGCTGTCTGGAATTGAAATAAAAAATAAGTAAATATTTTCAGTTTAAGAAATGGGTTTTTTATGCTGCGGAGCAGCCCCAATTACTTAAGTACTTATTTAGTTTCAGGCTCCAAAATGTAACGTAAGATGTAAATAAGCATTAACTTCCTAAAGCATAGAATCAATTTATTAGAAAGATTTAAAAAAATGTTTAGTATTAAGATCTAAATTTTTTTTGTCTAAAAATTTTCAATTTTTGTAAATTTTTGGGCATACGAAATTTGAAACTATGGAAATTATTTATAGTTAACTTTATAATTTTTAAATTAACTTTTCATAATTAACAAGTGGTAAATTTAGTACTTTATAATTTTTAAATTAACTTTTCATAATTAACAAGTGGTAAATTTAGTACTTTATTTGTTCTGAAATTTTTTCAAAAATTAATGATATAGTTTAAGATTGTAAAAATAAATGGCTAATAAATAAATGTAAGACATTTATTTATTAGCCATTTATTAAGGATAAATTTTGTTTTTGAGAAAAAGTTTTTCAATGTTTTTTAAATATTTTTTTTTTATTCTTTTTGTTATAGGTTTTTTTTATATTATTTTATTTACTGCAATACTATGTCAATGTGTCAATACTATGTCATTGTGTCACAATACTATGTCAGTGTGTCACAAAACTATATCATTGTGTCACAATATTATGTCAGTGTGTCACAATACTATGTCAGTGATTTTTTTTTTTTTAAATTAAATGTATAATCTTTTGTCAATATAAAATTTTTTACAGAATTGTTAACGTAACAAACTGACTGGAGTAAGCAGAAGACGATGTTTGTCAATTTATTTTACAATCAAAATCAATTAAATATAAGATAAACACAACTTATAAGATATTTAAATATATATAAATACAAGAACTCGTATAAGTAAAATAGCCAAGTAAATCTTTATAAATATAAATACAATTAAATGCATTTTTATAAATATAACTATAAACATTTCAAGTTATTGTGTAAATGGAAAAAAAAATTTCAGGACGTGTAAAAGTTTTTTAAAAATAAAAGATTGTTTCAGTAATGTTGAGGTCAAGTAACTGTTGTTTAAGAATGCATTTAAAATGTTGAAAAGAGTTTATCGTTTTAATCTCATTTGTGAGAAATGAGTTCCACAATTGTGGTCCTCTTCTTGATATTGAGATTTCAATTGTCTCAAAGACATTTTTGGAATATAGTAGTTCTGCTTAGAATGTTTTGTTTTGTATCTATGATCAATAAGTTGGAAGTAATTAACAATAATCATTATCAAAAATCATATTTTCTCGCTTTTTATTTTATTTTTTGTGCGTATTTATATATATAAAGTTATTATATATTCACTTTTACTTTTACCTAATCTAGTTATGATATTTTACTTTATCTTTTATATATTTTACTTAAAATATATATAAAGTTTTATATATTAACTCTTACTTTTACTCAATCTATTTATGATATTATGTATTAAACGATATTTTACTTTATTTATTATATATCTTTTGTAAACATTCATTTAATTTTTCTTTTATGTAATATATTCTTGAAGCAACTTTGTAAAAATTATAAATTGTAACACGGTGCTTGGCGATAAGGCAAATTATGCCTTCTTCTTGCTCCGGCCATTAACTTAATTGTAAATTTATGGAAACTGTCAAATTTGTTAAACGGCAAAATAAAATAGAATAATAATAAAAAAAATAATAAAAAATTATGAAATATTTTTGGGACAAAATTTTTTTTTAATTTAAACGTAAACTGAAGGATGCTATAAATGCTTTGTTCATAGATATTAAGAACTCTCAGTTCTTTCATTATTTGTTCAGCACTAACATATTCATTTGTGAATATGCGGCATGCTTGCTTTTGTTTTTTATAGACTAAGGCTAGTTTTGATTGGTATACCAATCAAAACTAGCCTTAGTTGCCTGCCAATGTTGCCTGGGCAAGTACTTATAAGTACTTGCCCAGGCAATATTGCAGAAGCTAATGTAGCTATGAACAAATGCAAAGTATAAACTTTTTAGACTTTTTTTAAAATATACTTAGTTTTATGCATAATTCCAAGGCTTTTAGATATTTTATTTCGTTACAACTTGATATGCTCTTTCCAGCTAATATGTTCATCTAGAATGACTCCTAGAAACTTCAGAGAAAATGCTTTTTTAAATTTTGTTTTGTCAACTAAAATATCTGGAAGATTTAATGGTAATGTCTGACTTTGACGGTTTTGTGAAAAGAATGTATTTGCTTTATTTTAAAGACAAGTAAAACAAAAAATTTTATTGACAAGTAAAGATAATCCGGTAGAAAAGTATTTCAAAGCTAATGTTATGGCTTTTTTAAATTGTAACATTTTATATTTATATTTATATACCACTACATTGTATTTTATATATTAGTACAATGAGAATTTTGTTATCATAAAAACTATTGACATTGATAACTTATAGGAGATAAGTAATCAATATCATATCTTATAATTATAGGAGATAAGTAATCAATGTCAATAATACTATGTCTTTATTTTCATTTATATAAGAATTATCGACAGAGAAATAAAGTAAAAAGCGCCGATGTCTTTTTTGTATCTTTAAAATCAGTTTAAAGTAATCTGTAAACTTGGAAGATCACTCATTGTTTACGGTTAAGTTATTTGGTTAGATTAAGTTTTATCGTATTACAGAACACGTGCTGTAATACTCATAAATATAATACGCGTATCTTTATCTGCTATCCATACCAGTTAAAGAGTTGTGACGCTTTTCCTCACTGCATTTATTTCAGCGTATCTTGGTTTACGATATTATATAATACATGGAATAAACCAAACTATTTAGATTGTGTCAAAATCAAAAGATAGAGAACGTTTTTTTTACAACTGTGATTTCTCTATTCATGAAAAAAAACTGTTTGAATTTGTTTTTTACTACGATAACACTTCGTCAAAAAATAAGTTATCGAGGCGTAATTTATTAAGAAAAAGGTTTTCCAGTTTAATTTAAAATATCAAGGAAATGATTATTTTTTTTTTAATATTAAAAAGGTTAAAGGGAAAAAAACACCCAATTAATTTTTCCAATTATATTGAATTTAAGGAGAAAAAATAACATATCAATTTCATTACTTACTTTTTTGTGTCATTACATAGTAAAGAGAAATCAACTTTTGAGATATAAATAGTGTTTAATATACTTTAATAAAATGTAAAATATAACGTAATAAAACAACCATCAATAAAATTTTGAAATAAATAAAAATAGGTCCGAAAATTTCATACAGTAAAAAACAGCAGAAAATCATTTCATAACAAAACACACAGAACTCGTTATCTCTAGTTTTACTTTTACAATGAATTTTTTTTGTTCCAATAAAGTTGCTTTAAACTGATGTTTAATCAACTGAGCAAACTTCAAAACCTAATGTTTTCTTAGTTATTTGAATTTACTTTAAGAAAATTTTTTTACATATATTAGGTTTACATATTGTTTACTTTTGATTAAAAATTAAAAGTAAAAAATATGTAAACCTAAATCAAAAGAAATATAAGTTAACTATAATAATGTTTTTTGCCTGAACTGATTTAATATACTTGAAATGTAAAAAAGCATTTTAACTGTCTTCAAGTAAGCTTTTCCTCTTTAAAGTTTGATTAATATGTTTCTGTTTCTAATCTCAATAAGCAATTTTGCAAATTCATTAGTACTGGTAAGAATTTCTTTGATTTTAAATCTCTTTTCTTAACTAAAAGTCCACGTAGTAAACGTACTTATATTTATTTTAATAACTTAGTCCACGTTAACAAGTTATCACGAGCACGGTTAACAAGTAAAACTGGAATTTTTTAGATTTGCTTCTATGAAAAACTTTGCATTATACAAAAAAGAGAAACTGAAATTATACATGATTGTATTTATATCATTGGACCTGAGCTCTTTAACTAACTGTATTTGTTTTTGTACAATGTTTAAATCTTTATCATATCAACACATTGATCTTATCTGATAAAATTTTTTAAGTTTATATTTTTACTTAGGCTATTACTTTTAATAGCTTAATTAGTTTGATATTTTTCTACCAGTGTTTACTGCTCACATTTTATTGTCATATCATATGATACTCTCCCAGTAAACACACAAACGTCTATTAAACGTCGAAACAACGTTTTGACAAAACGTTCAGATTTGGTCGATTATCCGTTTTGAATGAAATCCAGATTAACACTTAGAAGAAACGTCCATAAAACGTCTATATTCAAACCTATTTGAGACGTCTCTTATACACTCTAAAAACGAGTTCGTTAAAATCGTAACAGAGTTCGTCCGTAACTCAGTTAGTAACAGAGTAGTCAGTATATCTAAGTAGGCATTCCGTTAATTTTAAAAAGTAATTCCGTTAGACGTAATTAAAATAGATAACGGACTGCGGTACTTAAAGTTAAAAAACGTTTTTGGAAAAGAGCAGTTTTCCACTAGTTACAGTCTCCCTATGCCATAACGAGTTTTTAAACACTTGTTGGCTTCCACAATATTTGTAATTTGATAGAATAATTTTAGACACGTACCATTATAATTAATTTATTTTAAATTGTTATATACTTTTATTGTAGTATTTTATATTATCAGCGATAGCCTTATTATATTATATAGAAAATTGCTAACGAAATTATATAGATTTATATAATTAAAACTACTAACGAAACTATATAGGTTTATATAATGAAAATTTCTTACGAAATTATGTAGATTTATAAAATGAAAATTACTAACGAAATTATATAGATTTATATAATTAAAATTACTAACGAAAGTATATAGATTTATATAATTAAAATTACTAACGAAATTATATAAACTTATATAATTAAAATTACTAACGAAATTACATAGATTTATATAATGAAAATTACTAACGAAATTATATAGATTTATATAATTAAAATTACTAACGAAAGTATATAGATTTATATAATTAAAATTACTAACGAAATTATATAAATTTATATAATTCAAATTACTAACGAAATTATATAGATTTATATAATTCAAATTACTAACGAAATTATATAGATTTATATAATTAAAATTGCTAACGAAATTATATAGATTTATATGATTAAAATTGTATTCTTATAATAATCATATAATTATATTTATAAAAATTTATAAAAAAAAATAATTATTTTTTAAACCAACACAGTTCCATATACTTGATAATAATTTTATATATAAGCAATACTATTATATAATATATGCAAAGGACAGTTAATTAAAACACTTTTAAGCAAGCTTTTAAATTTAAAGTTTAACTTATGAACAGCATCCACGTGATAAGTTAATTTGTCAATAAAAAGTCTGTTTTATAAAAAGCATTCTTGACATGGCAGCAAAAAGATACACATATAATTTTAACAATTTAAAGTATATAATAAAATTATAATCATTTGAATCCTCTGCAACTTGTTTACGATTTTAGCACGAGTGCTGATTGCCTCTAAAATGACACATTTTTCTAAATTAGTAGTTTCGATTTTGTATATTAAAAGTATTTAATAATAATTGATAGCAATAATAAATGTTGCCAATTATTATTGCTATCAATTATTATTAAATACTTTTAATATACAAAAGCAATTTAATAAGTATTCAGCAGATTATTTATATACATAGCATTTTAAAATATTAATACAATTTAAAAAGTTATTTAACATGCTTAATCAACCAAAATGTATTCACTGTGTGTGAGTTGTGTATCTTTTCAAATTGACAAAAATATATTAAAATCTTATTTGTTATAATACCGAAAAGAAGATGTTAAAAATGTCAAACAAAAATAATTAAGTCTATTTTTGAATGCTTTGGAATACTTTATATACAGTTTACTTATCCGCACATTACTTATAATTAAAGCTGTTAAATACACCTTTATAATACACCTTTGAAAACAAGATATTTAATAGAGTTTTATTTTAAGCAAAAATAAATTACTTATATTGTGAGGTAGAGAATTAAATTCTACATAAATTTATTTAAAAAAAGCCTTCAAAAACCTATCTACTACAAGTTATGCTATCTAAATATTTGTAACTAAATACATTGTGCTATTAAACGCTCGCTTTGTTTACTTTATTTGCCCTAGAGTATGGCGGCCGCGAATTTTAACACCAAGTGATAGAATACCATCTATAAATCCTACCAAGCATCGTGAGTTTTCTGTTTGATTTCTACGCTTTGACGTGCTTAACAAGTGTCTGTAAGTTTAATTTAAAAATTAAATTGTTTCTTTTTGAAGTAAGTTTGATAAAATTAGCGGAATTAAGATAAGTGATATCAACCCAGCGGGCACACGACGTCGATCCAACGTTGGATTAATGTTGTATTTATGTCGGCGACGTCGAGCAAATAAATCCAACGTTGTCATAA